>NC_091322.1:5792400-5802400 GCF_038502225.1 Cherax quadricarinatus | reverse complement strand
AATGACGTAGTGGAGGCAGGAACCATACACAGTTTTAAGACGAGGTTTGATAAAGCTCATGGAGCGGGGAGACAGAGGGCCCAGTAGCAACCGGTGAAGAGGCGGGGCCAGGAGCTAAGACTCGACCCCTGCAACCACAAATAGGTGAGTACAAATAGGTGAGTGCTGTGTAACTATCATTCATCCAGTTTTGATTATATATATATATATATATATATATATATATATATATATATATATATATATATATATATATATACATATACATATACATATATATATATATATATGTCGTGCCGAATATGTAAAACTGGTCAATTAGCAAGAACTCATTTAAAATTAAGTTCTTTCGAAAAATTTTCTCTTATACGTTTAAAGATATATTTTTTTCATTAATGTTAATGTAAAAATTTTTAATTTTGCACCAAAAGAATCTTAGAAAACTTACCTAACCTTATTATAACAAAAGCAATTTATTTTAGCCTAACCCAACTAAATATATTTTAAATACGTTTACAACAATTTAATACTTAACAAACACAATCAAATATATTTTTTTCGTTAGGTTCATAATGATTTTGGCGAAATTATTGCATACACAAATTTTCACTTGTCCTATATGGCAAGACGAACGTTGCTATTTAAGCCAAGATCGCAAGTTCTGCCTATTCGGCACGACATATATATATTTTTATTTTTATTATCACACTGGCCGATTCCCACCAAGGCAGGGTGGCCCGAAAAAAGAAAAACTTTCACCATCATTCACTCCATCACTGTCTTGCCAGAAGGGTGCTTTACACTACAGTTTTTAAACTGCAACATTAACACCCCTCCTTCAGAGTGCAGGCACTGTACTTCCCATCTCCAGGACTCAAGTCCGGCCTGCCGGTTTCCCTGAATCCCTTCATAAATGTTACTTTGCTCACACTCCAACAGCACGTCAAGTATTAAAAACCATTTGTCTCCATTCACTCCTATCAAACACGCTCACGCATGCCTGCTGGAAGTCCAAGCCCCTCGCACACAAAACCTCCTTTACCCCCTCCCTCCAACCCTTCCTAGGCCGACCCCTACCCCGCCTTCCTTCCACTACAGACTGATACACTCTTGAAGTCATTCTGTTTCGCTCCATTCTCTCTACATGTCCGAACCACCTCAACAACCCTTCCTCAGCCCTCTGGACAACAGTTTTGGTAATCCCGCACCTCCTCCTAACTTCCAAACTACGAATTCTCTGCATTATATACACACCACACATTGCCCTCAGACATGACATCTCCACTGCCTCCAGCCTTCTCCTCGCTGCAACATTCATCACCCACGCTTCACACCCATATAAGAGCGTTGGTAAAACTATACTCTCATACATTCCCCTCTTTGCCTCCAAGGACAAAGTTCTTTGTCTCCACAGACTCCTAAGTGCACCACTCACTCTTTTTCCCTCATCAATTCTATGATTCACCTCATCTTTCATAGACCCATCCGCTGACACGTCCACTCCCAAATATCTGAATACGTTCACCTCCTCCATACTCTCTCCCTCCAATCTGATATTCAATCTTTCATCACCTAATCTTTTTGTTATCCTCATAACCTTACTCTTTCCTGTATTCACCTTTAATTTTCTTCTTTTGCACACCCTACCAAATTCATCCACCAATCTCTGCAACTTCTCTTCAGAATCTCCCAAGAGCACAGTGTCATCAGCAAAGAGCAGCTGTGACAACTCCCACTTTGTGTGTGATTCTTTATCTTTTAACTCCACGCCTCTTGCCAAGACCCTCGCATTTACTTCTCTTACAACCCCATCTATAAATATATTAAACAACCACGGTGACATCACACATCCTTGTCTAAGGCCTACTTTTACTGGGAAAAAATTTCCCTCTTTCCTACATACTCTAACTTGAGCGTCACTATCCTCGTAAAAACTCTTCACTGCTTTCAGTAACCTACCTCCTACACCATACACTTGCAACATCTGCCACATTGCCCCCCTATCCACCCTGTCATACGCCTTTTCCAAATCCATAAATGCCACAAAGACCTCTTTAGCCTTATCTAAATACTGTTCACTTATATGTTTCACTGTAAACACCTGGTCCACACACCCCCTACCTTTCCTAAAGCCTCCTTGTTCATCTGCTATCCTATTCTCCGTCTTACTCTTAATTCTTTCAATTATAACTCTACCATACACTTTACGAGGTACACTCAACAGACTTATCCCCCTATAATTTTTGCACTCTCTTTTATCCCCTTTGCCTTTATACAAAGGAACTATGCATGCTCTCTGCCAATCCCTAGGTACCTTACCCTCTTCCATACATTTATTAAATAATTGCACCAACCACTCCAAAACTATATCCCCACCTGCTTTTAACATTTCTATCTTTATCCCATCAATCCCGGCTGCCTTACCCCCTTTCATTTTACCTACTGCCTCACGAACTTCCCCCACACTCACAACTGGCTCTTCCTCACTCCTACAAGATGTTATTCCTTCTTGCCCTATACACGAAATCACAGCTTCCCTATCTTCATCAACATTTAACAATTCCTCAAAATATTCCCTCCATCTTCCCAATACCTCTAACTCTCCATTTAATAACTCTCCTCTCCTATTTTTAACTGACAAATCCATTTGTTCTCTAGGCTTTCTTAACTTGTTAATCTCACTCCAAAACTTTTTCTTATTTTCAACAAAATTTGTTGATAACATCTCACCCACTCTCTCTCTCTCTCTCTCTCTCTCTATATATATATATATATATATATATATATATATATATATATATATATATATATATATATATATATATATATATATATATATATATATATATATATATATATATATAATATGAATATATATATATATCATTTACAAACATTATCACATAGCAACTCAAAAGAAATATTAACCTTCCACAAAAGTTTGAAGTCGATCGGAAGAGGAATTCTCTAGTTATCGTATGACAACCAATACCCTAGCTATTGTACATTATTAATACTAGCAACAAATATTCCAAAACTACCTTCTGATACGTTTCTACATGACTGTAACACTGTACGCCACCTGTTAACCATGAGACAGATTAAGACTGAGAGGTAGGAGCTATGATCCCAGGAACAGCTAACACGTAAATTAAGTCGACCTTCATCCACACGCCCCACTCTCTCCCCATACATAAATCTGTTGCCTCAGCCCCCACACACACCTGGCCCTAGACCAGACGGAACACGTCAAATGTTGATTCACAGAGCTTTACCATATTAAAAGTTAATTTGAACGAGGTCAGCCACCTCAGGCAATGACAGTTCTGACCTACCTTAATGATAACCATGGTGAACAAAGTTCACTTCGTGAACCCACACAAGGTTCATCTCGTGCACCCACACAAGGTTCACCTCGTGCATCCACACAAGGTTCACCTCGTGCATCCACACAAGGTTCACCTCGTGCACCCACACAAGGTTCACCTCGTGCACCCACACAAGGTTCACCTCGTGCACCCACACAAGGTTCACCTCGTGCACCCACACAAGGTTCACGTCGTGCACCCACACAAGGTTCACCTCGTGCACCCACACAAGGTTCACCTCGTGCACCCACACAAGGTTCACCTCGTGCACCCACACAAGGTTCACCTCGTGCACCCACACAAGGTTCACCTCGTGCACCAACACAAGGTTCACCTCGTGCACCCACACAAGGTTCATCTCGTGCACCCACACAAGGTTCACCTCGTGCACCCACACAAGGTTCACCTCGTGCACCCACACAAGGTTCATCTCGTGCACCCACACAAGGTTCACCTCGTGCACCCACACAAGGTTCACCTCGTGCACCCACACAAGGTTCACCTCGTGCACCCACACAAGGTTCACCTCGTGCACCCACACAAGGTTCACCTCGTGCACCCACACAAGGTTCACCTCGTGCACCCACACAAGGTTCACCTCGTGCACCCACACAAGGTTCACCTCGTGCACCCACACAAGGTTCACCTCGTGCACCCACACAAGGTTCACCTCGTGCACCCACAAAAGGTTCACCTCGTGCACCCACACAAGGTTCACCTCGTGCACCCACACAAGGTTCACCTCGTGCATCCACACAAGGTTCACCTCGTGCACCCACTCAAGGTTCACCTCGTGCACCCACACAAGGTTCATCTCGTGCACCCACACAAGGTTCACCTCGTGCACCCACACAAGGTTCACCTCGTGCACCCACACAAGGTTCATCTCGTGCACCCACACAAGGTTCACCTCGTGCATCCACACAAGGTTCACCTCGTGCACCCACACAAGGTTCACCTCGTGCACCCACACAAGGTTCACCTCGTGCACCCACACAAGGTTCACCTCGTGCATCCACACAAGGTTCACCTCGTGCACCCACACAAGGTTCACCTCGTGCACCCACACAAGGTTCACCTCGTGCACCCACACAAGGTTCACCTCGTGCACCCACACAAGGTTCACCTCGTGCACCCACACAAGGTTCACCTCGTGCACCCCACAAGGTTCACCTCGTGCACCCACACAAGGTTCACCTCGTGCACCCACACAAGGTTCACCTCGTGCACCCACACAAGGTTCACCTCGTGCACCCACACAAGGTTCACCTCGTGCACCCACACAAGGTTCACCTCGTGCACCCACACAAGGTTCACCTCGTGCACCCACACAAGGTTCACCTCGTGCACCCACACAAGGTTCACCTCGTGCACCCACACAAGGTTCACCTGCCCTAATGATATTCGTACATTTCTATATGTTATATATATTTTTTTAAAATATAATGATAATGTTCAACATATAAGAGAATGCTTATTGCACAATGGTTATTAAATAACACACGAAGATTAAATCTTAAATAATTTAATTTCTCTCAGATGATAATGTTATTACTCATTACTTGGTCTGTTGTATTAGTCAGAGGTACTTCTAGTGTGTGTGTGTATGTTTGTGTGTGTGTGTGTGTGTGTGTGTGTGTGTGTGTGTGTGTGTGTGTGTGTGTGTGTGTGTGTGTGTGTGTGTGTGTGTGTGTGTGTTAGTGTGTGTGTGTGTTTGTCTGTGTGTGTGTGTGTGTGTGTGTGTGTGTGTGTGTGTGTGTGTGTGTGTGTGTGTGTGTGTGTGTGTGTGTGTGTGTGTGTGTGTGTGTGTGTGTGGTGAGAATGACGGGGTTGGCCAGGCCTTTGTCTCTCCTCGAGTATTTATGTTTAAGGTGGAAACAGCAGACGAAATGTACTTGAAATTATTCTACGGTATTGCATAAGACGTTGAGTGACAGATGTGGGCATTAAGTGAGTCAGCGGGGCAGCAACCTGACAACCCAGGAGACCCACCACCTCAGGACACACGCACCAAACCGCATGACACTGACTCTACCATTAGTAAGTACTCACTACCTACAAGATACATCCCTCGCCACTACACACCTCCACCACCCTGTGACACATGTACCACCCACTTTGACCCAGTCACCACCCCAGGACACGTACGTCACCATGACACCAGCTGTTGAGCCAGGCACCACTCCCAAGATATATACACCACTACCCAACCCCACACACACACTGTTCACTGTTCTAAGTATTTTATGTTATGTACACTCGTGGAATAAATTTTCTGGGTTCTCAAGTAGTGATGTTTCGTAGTAGCATATTGTACAGTAATGTTCTTCAAGTTAGACCATTCCCTGCAAAAGCTCCTCCTGCGTTGACTAGACCATCTATTTTACTGTCTCTTAGGTTGGCCAGATCATACCCTGCAGGTTTCTTTTCTAAGTTTATTAGACCCGTCCCCGCGAGGTCTCTCCTTGGGTTGACTAGAATACCGCAATCCCCCTGCAAGATTTCACCTTAGGTTGGCAAGACTAACCATTGCAAGATCTGAACTTGGGTTAACTAGAACATCTCCTGCCACGTCTTCCACCGAGTTCTCTAGATCATCCACTGCAAGGTCCCCGTATGGGCATACTAGAACATCCCCTGCAACGGATAACGACAACTCAGGTAGGTGACCAAGTGGAATAAAAGAATGGGGAGTTGATGAAATATATTTACATCACAACCAAGAAAAATTACAATATTTACAGACATGTAAAAATAACATTATCCATCTTATCCCCAGGTGAAGCTATGCAGAAAAATCCTTGAGAAGGAAGTCAACTGGCAAGGCAGCGCCTGAAACACGACAAAGACAAAAAGGCTGCACAGTTACCACAATACCCTCCAGCCGGATCCTCTCTGAAGTAGCAACGTTGAAGTATCCACCATCGTCTCTTGCTGGAAACATAAAAGTCGGGAATATCATCAAGGAGCAAAAGAAGGCCCTCTTGGTTTTCCAGCAGTTTACCACAACTCTACTGCAAAAACAATGAATAATTTATTTTGTTTTACCTCTTTACAGAGGCCTTCCCTGAGGAAGTCCGAATCCCACCACTTGTCCTTGATATCATTCTACTGAGGAGGACTTGATTCAAGGAATTAGAGCTATGCTTCCTTTCTGCAGATTAAATTTAATTATCCACTGTATCTCACATTCTTCAAACTTTGTATGAGTTTTATGGGTTTAGCGATTCTCAATTAATTATGAGGAACTCATTGGGGCTTTTTGACCCTCGGAATCTTAAAGTCTTAGAACAAGATGTCCCAAACTTCGTCGAAGAAGGCTTAGGACGCTTGCCGGAACCCGGCTTCACCTCATCCCAGTCAATCAGCAAGGACAAAGCCACAAAACTTCTGACCAGAGGACAAACAAACAGCCGCTGCCAAGATGTAGGTAGCGTACACTGAGGTCATTTCTCGAAAAGCAGCCGACGCAACAGAAATCATGTCGAGGGAACTCAGAGATCTTGGAAAGCAAGGGATTCATCGAAGAACTCTGACTGCTATTCTATGTGATACAACAACTAGGTGGAGGAGGAGGAGGAGGAGGAGGAGGAATAGGAATAGGACGAAAAGGCGTGCGAATATCAATCGTCTTGGTGGAGATGGGGAGGCACCTGAAACTTCAAATTTGCGCTGTTTAAACACGCGAGAGCAATATGTAAGAGAGTAACGACCTCCACTTTTATATGCAGCTTCACCACATGCAGCTTCAGGCATACGGGTGAATAAGCCGCTTTTGTAGCCGCTTTGCGGCTACAAAAGCGGTTCATTCATCCGTATGCATAACAATAAAAGCATCCCTAAAGATACCCAAACGATACGACATTAATTTCCGACAAATTAATAAGGGAAAATAATTAGAAACGTGAGCGGTGGCCTAAATCTAATTCACACTTCTTGAATTTATCAAGCAACAAGGTATAAATTCCTACAAGTATCTTTCTCTGAACGTACAGTATATACAGATAAATTGCAGCTTCCATAATTCTTCATGGTTTAACCTTCACGAACTCTCTAACCGTCAACACTGACTTCCCAACTCGTCTCAAAATTTATCAGGTGAGTATCATCACAGGACCTACAAGAATTACTTTCCCTTTCCTAGGGCCCTTCAGAGTGTCAAGAAAAACAAATGAAACTGTGGTGCCAGGTGAAGTTATTGAAACTGTGGTGTATGGTGAAGTTATTGAAACTGTGGTGTATGGTGAAGTTATTGAAACTGTGGTGCCTGGTGAAATTACTGAAACTGTGGAGCCTAGTGAAGTTATTGAAACTGTGGTGCCTGGTGAAATTACTGACACTGTGGTGTCTGGTGAAATTACTGAAACTGTGGTGCATTGTGAAGTTACTGAAACTGTGATGCCTAGTGAAGTTATTCAAACTGTGGTGTCTGGTGAAGTTATTGAAACTGTGGTGAGTAGTGAAGTTATTGAAACTCTGGTGCCTGGTGAAGTTACTGAAACTCTAGTGCCTGGTGAAGTTATTGAAACTGTGGTGCCTGGTGAAGTTACTGAAACTCTGGTGCCTGGTGAAGTTACTGAAACTCTGGTGCCTGGTGAAGTTATTGAAACTGTGGTGCCTGGTGAAGCTATTGAAACTGTGGCGCCTGGTGAAGTTACTGAAACTCTGGTGCCTGGTGAAGTTATTGAAACTGTCGTGCCTGGTGAAGCTATTGAAACTCTGGTGCCTGGTGAAGTTACTGAAACTCTGGTGCCTGGTGAAGCTATTGAAACTGTGGCGCCTGGTGAAGTTATTGAAACTGAGGCGCCTAGTGAAGTTACTTAAACTATGGTGACTGGTGAAGTTATTGAAACTGTAGTGCCTGGTGATGTTATTGAAACTGTGGTGCCTGGTGAAGTTACTGAAACTGTGGAGCCTGGTGAAGTTATTGAAACTCTAGTGCCTGATGAAGTTAATGAAACTGTGGTGCCTGGTGAAGTTACTGAAACTGTGGTGCCTGGTGAAGTTACTGAAACTGTGGTACTCGGTGAAATTAATGAAGCTGTGGTGCCAATTGAAGTTATTGAAACTGTGGTGTATGGAGAAGTTACTGAAGATGTGGTGCTTGGTGAAGTTATTGAAACTGTGGTGCCTGGTGAAGTTAATGAAACTGTGGTGCCTAGTGAAGTTATTGAGACAGTGGTGCCTGGTGAAGTTAATGAAACTGTGATGCCTGGTGAAGTTATTGAAACTGTGGTGCCTGGTGAAGTTAATGAAACTGTGGTGCTTGTTGAAATTACTGAAGCTGTGGTGCTTGTTGAAGTTATTGAAACTGTGGTGCCTGGTGAAGTTAGTGAAACTGTGGTGCTTGGTGAAGCTATTGAAACTGTGGCACCTGGTGAAGTTATTGAAACTGAGGCGCCTAGTGAAGTTACTTAAACTATGGTGAATGGTGAAGTTATTGAAACTGTGGTGACTGGTGAAGTTATTGAAACTGTAGTGCCTGATGTTATTGAAACTGTGGTGCCTGGTGAAGTAACTGAAACTGTGGTGACTGGTGAAGTTATTGAAACTGTAGTGCCTGATGTTATTGAAACTGTGGTGCCTGGTGAAGTTACTGAAACTGTGGAGCCTGGTGAAGTAACTGAAACTGTGGTGCCTGGTGAAGTTACTGAAACTGGTACCTCGTGAAGTTACTGAAGCTGTGGTGCCTAGTGAAGTTATTGAAACTGTGGTGCCTGGTGAAGTTATTGAAACTGTGGTGCCTGGTGAAGTTACTGAAACTGTGGTGCCTGGTGAAGTTACTGAAACTGTGGTGCCTGGTGAAGTTACTGAAACTGGTACCTCGTGAAGTTACTGAAGCTGTGGTGCCTAGTGAAGTTATTGAAACTGTGGTGCCTGGTGAAGTTACTCAAGCTGTGGTGCCTAGTGAAGTTACTGAAACTGTGGTGCCTGGTGAAGTTGTTGAAGCTGTGGTGCCTGGTGAAGTTAATGAAACTGTGGTACCTAGTGAAGTTATTGAAACTGTGATGTCTGGTGAAGTTATTGAAACTGATGCCTGGTGAAGTTTTTGAAACTGTGGTGCCTGGTGAAGTTACTGAAACTGTGGTGCCTTTTGAAGTTATTGAAACTGTGGCGCCTGGTGAAGTTAATGAAACTGTGGTGCCTAGTGATGTTATTGAAACTGTGATGCCTTGTGATGTTATTGAAACTGTGATGCCTGGTGAAGTTATTGAAACTGTGGTTCCTGGTGAAGTTATCGAAACTGTGATGCCTAGTGAAGTTATTGAAACTGTGGTGCCTGGTGAAGTTATTGAAACTGTGGTGCCTGGTGAAGTTATTGAAACTGTGGTGCCTGGTGAAGTTATTGAAACTGTGATGCCTGGTGAAGTTATTGAAACTGTGATGCCTAGTGAAGTTATTGAAACTGTGGTGCCTGGTGAAGTTATTGAAACTGTGGTGCCTGGTGAAGTTATTGAAACTGTGATGCCTGGTGAAGTTACTGAAACTGTGGTGCCTGGTGAAGTTATTGAAACTGTAGTGCCTGGTGAAGTTATTGAAACTGTGATGCCTGGTTAAGATATATAAACAGATAAAACACTCACAGGGAATAAAAACGAATCCAGGTAAAAAGTCACTGTAAAAAAAGGTTA
>NC_091322.1:5739900-5787400 GCF_038502225.1 Cherax quadricarinatus | reverse complement strand
GGTAATGTTCAGATGGATGAAAGGTGATTCCTCGTGATGGCTCACGTGAAGATTCATGACCCCTCCTTTACCCCCCCCCACCTCAAACACCACTGATAACAATCATACTTGATAACAAATTTATACCTCAGTATGCCCTAGATATTAATCATAGAGATCAGTAAACGCTTATCATCAATCAAATTCCTCAGTATACCCTTGATTCTAATCCTGTTCTTCAGTATATCCCGTGATTCACTGGTATATCTCATTGTAAACTCTATGTAATTCTTATTCCTCAGTATACTGTCGCAGCATCACTTTTGTTAATAAATTTATATAAAAACTCCTTGATACCCATCACATTCCTCAGCATACCAATCAAATTCATCAGTATACCCTAGATACCAATCAAATACCTCAGGATACCCTAGATACCAATCATATACCTCGGTATACACGTCTTTCCAATGAATACTTAGGTATACTCTTCACATACTTAGGTATTCTCTTCAGGAATCTTCAAGGAAACGTTGGCCACGAGGAAGACAGCTCAGAGCTCCCACACACAGCTCAGAGCTCCCACACACAGCTCAGAGCTCCCACACACAGCTCAGAGCTCCCACACACAGCTCAGAGCTCCCACACACAGCTCAGACCTTCCACACACAGCTCAGACCTCCCACACACAGCTCAGAGCTCCCACACACATCTTAGAGCTCCCATACACGGCTCAGAGCTCCCACACACAGCTCAGAGCTCCCACACACAGCTCAGAGCTCCCACACACGGCTCAGAGCTCCCACACACAGCTCAGAGCTCCCACACACAGCTCAGAGCTCCCACACACAGCTCAGAGCTCCCACACACAGCTCAGAGCTCCCACACACAGCTCAGAGCTCCCACACACAGCTCAGAGCTCCCACACACAGCTCAGAGCTCCCACACATAGCTCAGAGCTCCCACACACAGCTCAGAGCTCCCACACACAGCTCAGAGCTCCCACACACAGCTCAGAGCTCCCACACACAGCTCAGAGCTCCCACACACAGCTCAGAGCTCCCACACACAGCTCAGAGCTCCCACACATAGCTCAGAGCTCCCACACACAGCTCAGAGCTCCCACACACAGCTCAGAGCTCCCACACACAGCTCAGAGCTCCCACACATAGCTCAGACCTCCCACACACAGCTCAGAGCTCCCACACACGGCTCAGAGCTCCCACACACAGCTCAGACCTCCCACACACAGCTCAGACCTTCCACACACAGCTCAGACCACCCACACACAGCTCAGAGCTCCCACACACAGCTCAGACCTTCCACACACAGCTCAAACCTCCCACACACAGCTCAGAGCTCCCACACACAGCTCAGAGCTCCCACACACATCTTAGAGCTCCCATACACGGCTCAGAGCTCCCACACACAGCTCAGAGCTCCCACACACAGCTCAGACCTCCCACACACGGCTCAGAGCTCCCACACACGGCTCAGAGCTCCCACACACAGCTCAGACCTCCCATACACAGCTTAGAGCTCCCACACACAGCTTAAAGCTCCCACACACAGCTCAGAGCTCCCACACACAGCTTAGAGCTCCCACACACAGCTCAGAGCTCCCACACACAGTTTAGAGCTCCCACACACAGCTTAGAGCTCCCACACACAGCTTAGAGCTCCAACACACAGCTCAGAGTTCCCACACACAGCTTAGAGCTCACACACACAGCTTAGAGCTCCCACACACAGCTTAGAGCTCCCACACACAGCTCAGACCTCCCACACACAGTTTAGAGCCCCCCACACAGCTTAGAGCTCCCACACACAGCTCAGACCTCCCACACACAGCTCAGAGCTCCCACACACAGCTCAGAGCTCCCACACACAGCTCAGACCTCCCACACACAGCTCAGACCTCCCACACACAGCTCAGAGCTCCCACACACGGCTCAGAGCTCCCACACACAGCTCAGACCTCCCACACACAGCTTAGAGCTCCCACACACAGCTTAAAGCTCCCACACACAGCTCAGAGCTCCCACACACAGCTTAGAGCTCCCACACACAGCTCAGAGCTCCCACACACAGTTTAGAGCTCCCACACACAGCTTAGAGCTCCAACACACAGCTCAGAGTTCCCACACACAGCTTAGAGCTCACACACACAGCTTA
Source organism: Cherax quadricarinatus (assembly GCF_038502225.1). Lineage (NCBI taxonomy): Eukaryota > Metazoa > Arthropoda > Malacostraca > Decapoda > Parastacidae > Cherax > Cherax quadricarinatus. The sequence continues at coordinate 5,785,246 of NC_091322.1, read as the reverse complement.
GAGCTCCCACACACAGCTTAGAGCTCCCACACACAGCTCAGACCTCCCACACACAGTTTAGAGCCCCCCACACAGCTTAGAGCTCCCACACACAGCTCAGACCTCCCACACACAGCTCAGAGCTCCCACACACAGCTCAGAGCTCCCACACACAGCTCAGACCTCCCACACACAGCTCAGACCTCCCACACACAGCTCAGAGCTCCCACACACAGCTCAGAGCTCCCACACACAGCTCAGACCTCCCACACACAGCTCAGAGCTCCCACGCACAGCTCAGAGCTCCCACACACAGCTCAGAGCTCGCACACACAGCTCAGAGTTCATTTATAAGCGTGTGTGTGTGACAAGAGGCCGACACAAGCATATTAACGTCCACCCCGAGGGAACAACACGGTCATCAACCTGCCACACACACATTCATTACTCTGACATAAACATTGAGGACAGCCAGAGACTTGCTTTGACTCACTGTTAAATGACTTAACACTCTTCTTAGATCATTTTTGTTTTATTCATGGCGAAATGATTAACCCACAGGGTTATACATCGCCTTGGGAACGGGAAGTAAACAGGTTTGAGCCTTGAATCAAGATTATTTCACCAATAGGTAAGAGTAACACTGCTTGAAGGATGTTCTTGAAGGGCTAAGACTATGCTGCTAGAATTATAAATTATTACAGTTTTCATAGGTAAGCATTTTCTCCTCCTGTTGGTGGTTCCAGGGATCATCGCTCCCAGCGGCCCTTTTCCAGGCGCCTAATTGGTGACTAGATCACTTCAAGTGTTCGACAGCGTCAGAGTTCATTATCCAATCCACTATTCGGGAGGTTGTGTGTGTGATCCTTACGCGCAGATATAACCAGTGTTCAGAGAAGTGTCGACAGCTCTGCTACAGTGTAGAAATGATGAGTAGTGGCGATATGCTTTATTAGACTCGAATAAACCATACCACGGGTGGGGCTTGAACTCGCGGTTAGAGAGTCGTAAAACTCCAGACAGACGTTAGCCACTGCGCCAGTTGGCTACAATAAGATTCATCCATTTGATGAATACGTGCGTCATGTGACTTTTTCCCCTGATGAATATTAAAGCATATTTAAGTGTTATCATTCCTGCACATCATCATCACCGTCGCTGATCTATCAGATAAGGTTACAATTCCACGTCTACTGAACATGAATGAAGACAGAGACAAAAACTACACAATAAAAGCTTTTACTGCAACTTGAGTAACAAAGACCAAATTCTTCGAACAACTGGCATGTTCACGTAACCCATGACCAAAGTTGTTGAGCCTATCCCCAGCATCTTGGAATGGCTCGGATAACTTCTAAAATCCTCAATGGCCTAACTTCAAACGTTTAAAAAACGTGCCAGAAAAATCATCGATGGTGGAGAGTGAAACTCAAATGTGTAGCTGCAAAAGTGACCATTCTGCGTGTAATATAAAGTGAAATTTTCATTCCCGTTAGCTTACATTAAATAATTTTCAGTTTGCCTATTCTGCATATTGGCAAATTTGCTGAGTTGGTAAAATCGATAAAGAAGAAACTTGGACGCTCTTAAAATTCGTGTCATAACTGGAGAATGACTCATCTGATAGGCTTCAAATTATCGCTACTAGTGTGGTTCCTGAACACAAGGCTCAGGCTGCCACTTTGTGGCATTTGAACCAATTTTCCAACTTTACTGAATATTTGTTTTCAATAACAAAAGAACAGTTCATCAGAAAGCCTTCAAAATATTACTGATGATGCGTTCAAGAAGGATGATAAAACACATGTTTAGTCCGAGATGTGTTCGAGAAGGATGATAAAATACAAGTTTAGTCCGAGATGTGTTCGAGGAGGATGATAAAACACAAGTTTAGTCCGAGATGTGTTCGAGAAGGATGATAAAACACAAGTTTAGTCCGAGATGCGGTCAAGAAGAATGATAAAACACAAGTTTAGTCCGAGATGCGTTCAAGAAGAATGATAAAACACAAGTTTAGTCCGAGATGCGTTCAAGAAGAATGATAAAACACAAGTTTAGTCCGAGGTGCGTTCAAGAAGAATGATAAAACACAAGTTTAGTCCGAGATGCGTTCCAAAAGGATGATAAAACACTAGTTTAGTCCGAGATGCGGTCAAGAAGAATGATAAAACACAAGTTTAGTCCGAGATGCGTTCAAGAAGAATGGTAAAACACAAGTTTAGTCCGAGATGCGGTCAAGAAGAATGATAAAACACAAGTTTAGTCCGAGATGCGTTCAAGAAGAATGATAAAACACAAGTTTAGTCCGAGATGCGTTCCAGAAGGATGATAAAACACAAGTTTAGTCCGAGATGCGTTCAAGAAGAATGATAAAACACAAGTTTAGTCCGAGATGCGTTCCAGAAGGATGATAAAACACAAGTTTAGTCCGAGATGTGTTCGAGAAGGATGATAAAACACAAGTTTAGTCCGAGATGTGTTCGAGAAGGATTATAAAACACAAGTTTAGTCCGAGATGTGTTCGAGAAGGATGATAAAACACAAGTTTAGTCCGAGATGTGTTCGAGAAGGATGATAAAACACAAGTTTAGTCCGAGATGTGTTCGAGAAGGATTATAAAACACAAGTTTAGTCCGAGATGTGTTCGAGAAGGATGATAAAACACAAGTTTAGTCCGAGATGCGGTCAAGAAGAATGATAAAACACAAGTTTATTCCGAGATGCGTTCAAGAAGAATGATAAAACACAAGTTTAGTCCGAGATGCGTTCAAGAAGAATGATAAAACACAAGTTTATTCCGAGATGCGTTCAAGAAGAATGATAAAACACAAGTTTAGTCCGAGATGCGTTCAAGAAGAATAATAAAACACAAGTTTAGTCCGAGGTGCGTTCAAGAAGGATGATAAAACACTAGTCCGAGATGAGTTCAAGAAGGATGATAAAACACAAGTTTAGTCCGAGATGAGTTCAAGAAGGATGATAAAACACAAGTTTAGTCCGAGGTGTAAATTTAAAATTTTATTCACATAATTAACACAAACTTGGAATCAACGTGTCGGTTTTGTAAACCATTTATTCACAAAATTGGAATCGTTGGAATCAGATCACTTGAGGATGTCTTCTTTTTGGTGGGTTTCTACCGACCAATTTCGGCTCCGGCCATTTATTAATCACTTTTTTATTGTCATTTCCCATGCTTTAGGACCGAAATAGACGGTTAATGTGTAAGGATATAACGTTGCATATCATATATGTAAAGATATTAAAATTCATTCCTAAAAACATATTTGTATCAGTCGATTTCATTTAATATTCTACATAAATTTTTTGACTTGTCAGTAAATTTCAACTTGCCAATTTTGTTAAGCAAATTTTCAAATTGTGCCCATTTACCTAACAAATTTTCAAAATTATGTCCATTTACCTAACAAATTTTCAAATTGTGCCCATTTACCTAACAAATTTTCAATATTGTGTCCATTTACCTAACAAATTTTCAAAATTATGTCCATTTACCTAACAAATTTTCAATATTGTGTCCATTTACCTAACAAATTTTCAAAATTGTGCCCATTTACCTAACAAATTTCAAATTATGTTCCTTTACTTAAATTTTCAAATTGTTTTCTGTAATCATTGTCCTCTTCGCTTTCGGGCTGAGTGGACGCACTGCGCAAACAGCTCCTGCTTTCTCTGGTGCGCAACTTCCTGTTTTCACCAAGATGGCTGCCAGCTACCGCAGGAGGAGCAACACCGTGTGTGTTGACCTTGTTAAAGGGGCAATTTACCCTACGAATGCCTCTGTTTTATTACCAACGATTATACGGGACACGTTTGGCATTGAAGTTGAAGAATTACACGGAATAGCACTTAATGGTTCATCACGAATCTTCATAAAGTTCTGCACAGTGGAGGCATATGAAAGGACGGTGACTCAGTACCAGGAGAAGAACATCACCGTATCATCTGGTCTGGAGGTACGCCTGCGGGATGCCTCAAAATACTACACCTGGGTGAGGATCCGCAACGTTCCTTTCGAGGCAGACGATGTAGATATCAGAGAGACTTTTCAAAGATATGGTGAGGTGCATGCTGTAACTTTAGTTCGATGGACGGAGGGAATCTATGAAGGGTTGCCGGCTTGATCATACACCGTCAAGATGTCTTTAAGAAGACCTATTCCATCATATGTTTTCCTGGAGGATTTTAGGACACAGATGTATGTGACGTACGCAGGACAACGAAAGACGTGTCGCCTGTGCGGCGCTTTTGACCACATGGCGGCCGGATGTGGTAAAGCAGCAGCGCCGCGGCCTTGGGAACGGCAAGTAGTCACAGAGTCTCAGGCGGAACCTCTGCCGAAGACTTTGAGTGCAGCAGGCAAAGGTAATTGGGCGGACGAAGTGGAGGGCGTGTTAGAGAATTGTGTGACACTACCAGTGGCTTCGGATGCTCCCCCGCAAACGGGCCCGGGAGTTGAGCAGCAGCCTGTGGGGGTGGGAGAGACCGGTGATCCACAGGAGTTATCTACGCCCCTACAGGAGATGATTAAGTCTTTCCTGGACGTGCCTGCGGAGGAGAACCCATCTACAGACAGGAGAATTCTGATGGTTGAGAAGGACTTGATTGAGCAGATTCCAGAGCCTCTGGGGTCAGAGCCTGGCATGTTGCAGTTGCTACAGGTGGAAGCTGAGGTGCACAAGGGCAATGGAAATACTGATATGGAAATTGAGGGCACATCTAGAAAGAGGGCTGGAGGCTCGTCGGATGAGGAGGTTATAACACCAGCTCAGCGTACAGGGAAGAAGACGTGGGCAGGAGTGATTAAGAAGGGGCAGGGTAGTGCACAGGGGGGGGGAGGGGGTACAGGCGGGAAAGAGTGCACGGGAAAAGACAGAAGCAGCAAAAAGTGGAACAGACAGGACACAGAGACATAGAGGAAAGCCACCCTTTCTGAATCTTTAAGTGTCTAACGATAAACGTGAATGGCCTTAGAGCTGACGGTAAACGAGTATGGTTGGAGGATGTTTTGCGGCGTTTTAACATTGATGTGTGTTTTATTCAAGAACACAATTTCAAGTATGGCAGAGAGTTGAGGCTGAACGGTTTTAGGATGTATGTTGGTAGTTCAGGGAAATTAAAGGGTGGGGTGGCAGTGGCAGTGAGGGAGTCCAGCCCATTCCACGTGCTCAAGTGGGAAGAGGGAGGGGAGGGGAGGGTGGTGAGGGTGGAGGGGATATGGGGTGAGATTAGAGTATGTTTTCTGGGGATATATATGCCGGCAGATAGTAACATACGGGTAAAGGTGAATTTTGTAAGGGAGGTTTTGCTTTTCTACATGCGGGGTTTACCAATGGTTTCTATAATAGGTGGGGATTGGAATTGTGTAATCAGGAATAAGGATGTGGAGCCGAGAGGGGCAGGGTGTGTGCTTGGAGTATTGAGGGATTTGTTGAGGGATGCAGGGGTTTATGACATAGTCAGGGGCGATGGGTGGAAAGTAGAGCACACGTTTATGCGGAGGGGTTATGCTGCCAGGTTGGATCGTATATATATAACTCGAGATATAACAGTAGAACGTGTAATGACGATAGATTTAGGTTTTTCGGACCATCGTGCCGTTTTGGCAGAGATGGCATGGGAAGGGATGGTTCGTAGGTATGTGGGTTATTGGAAAATGAATGTGAGGCTACTTCAGGGAGAGGGGGAGGGGTTGTTTTTTAGGGAATGGTGGAAGCAACTATGGGAGGCTCGCAACGAAGAGGAGGATGTCTTGGAATGGTGGGAGAAGCACGCTAAATTGCAGATTAGGGAGTATTACCAGCATAGAGGAAGGGATGAGGCGAGGTGGAGGTATGGTTTACAGAAATATTTAGAGGGGCAGCTAAATGATTGTTATGAAGGGGGAGGGGGGGCTAGACATGGAGAAATAGAGGTTTTAAGGGGAAGATTGAGGGATATACAAAATTCTCGTTTTGATGCGATACGTGTGAGGGAAGGTTTAGAGGAGGTTCTATGGGGTGACAAACCGTCAGGATGTGTTTTGAGGAGATTTAGGAATAGGCAACAGATGACCACGATTATGGGATTAGAGGTGTGTAAAGGGGTGGGGGGATATAGGGTGGGGCAGGTACTTAGTACCACCGATGGAATGAGCAATTATGCTGATTATTGGTTTAGGGAGAATTTTAAGCAGAGGGAGGGAGGAGAGAGGGAGGGAGAGATTCTGGGAGAAGGAATTCGAGGTATTTTAGGGGAGGAGGAGAGTGCGGTAATAGAGGGTAGGATCAGTGAGGAGGAGGTGGAGGAGGCGATAATGGGCTTGAGTAGGGGAAAAGCGCCGGGCATTGATGGAATTCCTAATGATTTCTATATTACACATTGGGATTGTATGAAGGAATGTCTGGTCCGGTTGTTTAACTGTATGAAGGAAAGGGGAGTGTTGGGGGAATCGCAGGGCACGGGGGTAGTAGTTTTGGTCTATAAGGGAGGGGGGGGGAAGACCTTGGGTGCTTTTAGGGCGATCTCCCTCATGTGTGCAGATTATAAAGTTTTTGCGAAGGTTTTAGGTAACCGTATGAAAAAGGTGCTTGACCGAGTCCTACATAGAGGACAGTGTGGGATTCCAGGTCGAAGTATGCGTGAGGGGCATGGAAGAATTAAGGATTTTGTGGAGGGTAGACAACGGGGGGGGATCTTGGGGATTGATTGGAAGCAGGCTTATGACAGTGTAGATAGACATATGTTGTGGTGTATTTTAAAAAAACAGGGTTTTGGTGATGAGATTGTGCGCTGGGCGACTACTTTGTATACGCCTGCAATGGTCAGGGTACAGGTTAATGGGAAGTTAGGGTTGCCGGTGCAGATGGGGATGGGTTTGCGACAGGGTTGCCCCTTGTCTCAAATCCTCTTTGCATGCATGCAGGACCCTTTTTATAGGCTTATAGAGGAAGGAGTGTGGGAACAGGGAGAGGTGGGTCCTGGGAGATGTGGTATTGTGGGGTATGTGGATGACACCACAGTTTTGGTAGGAGGGGAAATAGGATTGGGGAATGTGGGACGTATAATAGAGATTTTTGGTGGGGCGACAGGGATGAGGGTTAATGGAGCAAAGTCAAAGTTATTAGAAGTAGGCACGTGGGTGGGGGGGGGTTTGGGGGAACAGTATGGGTGGAACGTAGTGGATAGAATTAAGATATGTGGGGTTGTGTATATGGCGGACGCTGGGGAGGCACAGAGAATAAATTCCAAGGAAGTAGTGAGTAGAGCGATGGGTAGGATGCGCGGGTGGAGGGCTGGGGATGTAACATTGCAGCAGAGGGTGGTGGTAGTAAATACACTTGTGTACAGTAAAGTGTGGGGCGTGGCAGAAATATATCCCCTGAGGTCGTGTGATATTCAGGAACTGGAGAGGGTGGTTTTGAGGTATGTGTGGGGTTATGGGAAGCCATGGCTACGGAAGGAGGTGGTGATGATGGGCGTGCGGCAGGGTGGGCTGGGTCTTATACCTTTGGACACACGAGTGAAGGCAGTGTATGTGAAGCAGCGGTACTTGAGGGTGGGAGGGGAGAGGGGTAGAAGGGTGGGAGAGGTCATGAAGGATGTGCGAAAATGGTGGAAGGGAAAGGCACTACTGGAGTGTGAAGATATGGTGCAAAATTTGTTGGCAGTAAGGGAAGCAAAAAAAGTAAGGGTAAGTAGGCTTGGGAGGACAGGTTGGCAGGGTACAGTGATACAGGGAGTAGCTACATACCCAATGTATGATTGGAGGGGCATTTGGGAAGACTTTCGGAAGATCAGATTAAAGCCAAGGGTTCGTGAAGTGGTTTATAGATTCTTTATGGGAATTCTAGCTACAAGGTCAGTGCTATATAGAATGGGTTATGTAGGTGCTGGCACTTGTTTGCATTGTGAGGAAGAGGAGACGGCTTTTCATGCCATATATTTTTGTGAAAACTTGGGTTTTGTAAGGGCATGGTTAGCGAGAGTTCTGGGTATAGTGGCGGGAGGGGGGAGAAACATTTCGACTTTGAGGGCTTTGCATTTTGATGTGGGAGGGGTTTCCAAGGACATTCGGAGGGCAGTGATGTATGTAGTGGCAGATTTTTTGTATGTGTCTTGGTGCATGCGGGAGGTGGGGGTGAATATAGGGTGCGGGCGCTTGCGGCGAGTGTGTATCGTACAGTATGCAGAAATAGGCTACTATATGGGAGGTTGTGGGTAAATAGTTTTCCCTTGGGTTATCGTAATCTGTCGGTAGGTGTAATGTTAGGGTTGGGTGTAGTTTAGAGCTGGATTGGGCTGGTTCTCCCTAAACTGGCATTCTTGTTCTTTTTTGAGATTAGTGGAGGATGGAAGGTGGAATAAAAGTGTGTGGTAGTGGAGCATATGGGTGTAAAGTCGTTAGGAATGAGGGGGGGGGGCGTAGGGGGGGGGTGAACTGGTGACATTTGGTTAAGAGACAGGGGTTTTATGACTTTCGACGTCAGGTACGAACTTGAGCATGGAAGGGAACGTGAGTTTGTGTTTTTTTAATACAGATAGCATGGGGTCAGGGGATGGCAGGGGGTGGCTTTCTGAAGTGTCTTTTGCCAGGTTGGTTTTGTTAATGATTGAGGTAGTACTGACCGGTACATGTTTTATTAGAGCCATAAGTTATATTGTGTAACTTAGTGCGTGACAGAGTAAGTCTGATATTGCTCTGGAACATTGTTAATAAATATATATATCTTGTTGAACATGATAATACATAAAAAATGGGAATATGTATTAGTGAGTGAGTTACAATTTCTAGTGTACTGTTACCATATTAGTTGGTATTCTTCACTTTGTCAAATAATTACTATCTATATATTGTTATAAGTTATTTATGTAAGTTCTTATTTTATACGTTTTAAGTGAACAAATGTAAGGTGTTGTGACGTCTAGTGCAAGTGGCATTTATCTTGCACTGGGGAAAAGGGGAAGTGTAAAGTAAATATGATTGGATCATAACGAAATGTCATTGGATATATGTACACTGTATTTAGAAGACGGGAAGGATTGTGAGGATTGTCAATATATGGCTCCTTGGCGTGGTGAAGAGGCTCTTGGTCTGAGGAATTAGACCTGTCGGTCTTCTTCCTCAGACCGAACCTAATTACCCCCCAATCTCCCCTCCCCTATCCCATCCTCCCCATCCTCCCCTTTTTCCTTTCCTCCTCCTCCTCCCCACCCCTCCCTTTTGCCCTTCCTCTTTTCGGCCTTTGGGATTTCTCCCACAGGCGCGCTAGTTCCTAGGTAGGGGAAAGGATACCGGGGTCCATCCCATTCCGTTGAGGTTCTTGGCGGTGGCGTAGTTTGCCGTGGAATCTGGATCGCCTGGGGGTGTCCTGATCCCTCTCCGGTATCCCGGAGTAGCTTTGGGTGTCTTTCGGGCGACGGGTGTATCTCTGGAAGCCACCTTTCGGATTCCGGGGGTGGTGGCCGAAGGAGGTATGCTTTGTGGCGGATATCCAGCCGCCCTCTCTTTTGTCCACCGAGGTAGCTCGACAGATGTGAGGTTGCTATCCCGGATTGTTAGTTTACTAGCATGATGGGTAGGGTATGGCACGGGTTCCATGCTGCATCTGCGCTACTTGCGGTGCTGAGGTCCTCTTGGGCGTGGAGGGAGATTTCTGGCCCTTTCATTCCTCCTAGGAACTATCCCTCCCCGGTCCCCCTTTTTTTTATTTTTTTTATTTTTATTTTCTTTTCTTTCTTTTTTTTCTTAAAAACAAAAAGAAAGTAGTAACCTAACCATGGCAGCCCTAGTCCATGAACCTCCTACCCCCAGGCCCCTTCTTGATACCGCACCCCGTTCTGACCCTGCCTCGTCTTTGGACCACTCTTCAGACACTCCTCATGCCTCTGTACCTCTTGCCAGTGCTGTTTCCTCACCTGCTTCAGGTACTGAGGCCTCAACTGACTCCTTCGATTTATCAGACCTTCGCTCTCCTCTGACTATGCTTCCGGCCTCTCCCTCTACGGTGCGGCAATTTTCAAATCGCCGACCCGTTCCACGTCGGACCAACTCTGGTCCCACGCCTAAACGCCAACAACAATTAACTGCTGATGATACTTCTCCCCCTTCTCATTCTTCTCAGAAATGATCGACACGTCCTTCACTACCTTTCCACGCTCAGTTTCAGACTGAACAATGGACTAAATTCTTCACTTTACGACCGACTTCCTCTACTGCCTATCTTTCTGACCACAGTATTGGCAAGGCACTCCTACGCCATGTTGGTAAAGATATTTCTTTTCATGCTCTTAAGAGCGGTACACACATCATCACCATACAGAATGCTACCCAGGCTCATGAACTCTCTCGTCTTTCCCATATCGATACTGTTCCTGTCACTCTTGAAAAACGTCATTCCCTCAGTTCTTGTAGTGGTACCGTCATTCTGCCCCATACCATAGTTCAACAAAATTTCCAGACATGTGGCACTGACATTCTTGAACAGCTGGAACTCCAAGATCTCCCAATCCTCAAGGTAGACACTTACGTTCTTCCTGCCCGCAGGCGGAGACGATACCCTAGCAATGTGGCTCGTTTAACTTTTGACAGCCGAGAACTCCCATCCTTAGTTTATATAGCAGGACATCGGTTACAAGTCCGAAAGGTGATCCCTACACCGCAACAGTGTAGAAATTGCTGGCGATTTGCCCATCCAGCGAAATATTGCAGATCTATCGCCGAATGCCCAGTCTGTGGTGTGGATGACCATTCTCATACATCTTGCAATCGAACTCCCTCTAGCCTTAACTGTCATGAGGCTCACCCTTCATACTCTCAAGTCTATTTAAACGAGCGGGAAATCCGTTACCTCAAAGAGACAGAAGGTCTCCCTTATGCCATGGCAGTTTCTCATCTCCGCCTCCAAGGGAGACTCCCACGTGTTTCTTATTCCCGTGTTTCAAAACGTCCCCCCACTTCTGGTATCCCATCTTCTACACCCACCTCTGTGGTTACCTCTCCCATAGTCACTCCTGTATCTAATCCTTTTGCTGTCCTCGGCTCAGACGTCCCTACTTCAACGCCTCAGTCTGATCTCGCTTCTTCGTGTTCTCTCTCACAAGCCTCAGTAACGACGAGATCTCGTATGACACCTCCCAATCGTCCCTCTACTTCTCAAAAGTCAAAAAAAGGTCCGTTAACACCTCCTACCCATCTTCCACCTCCTCATTTTACCCTCCCTGTCTTTGTCCCTGGTTCTCCCCCTCTCACTGGCTCTGTTACAAGTGTAAAGGTTCACCCTCCTCGTACTGTACCTTCCTCCCCTGTTCCCTCCCAGGTTTCTTCCTCTTCTGCCACCTTCCAGGTTTCTGCTTCTTCTGTCCCCTTCCACGCTTCTCCAGTTCCCTCCACCCTTTTGCCCCCCCCCTACCTTGGTACAGTCCAATACAGTTCCAATATTTACTCATCCTCCCACTACCATTTCCAATATTGTCTCCCATACGATGTCTCTGAATTCCGAAACACTTGAAGCAATCTCTGAATATATTGCGGAGACCAAACAATCAATGGACACTGATCCACCCTCTGTTCCTTCTCTCTCCTCTCCTCCATCTGCGCAACTCCTTTCTTCACAGTGCACCGTTCCTTCGCTGCTTGAACGTTTTCCACTGCCTCCGCATGTGGACTTTTCTAACCCCTCTAGTCTGTAGGAACCCTTACCTGCAGATTTCAGGTATCTTTATCATTGCCAATCATGGCCTATTTACAGTGGAATATACGCGGCCTCAGGGGTAATCGGAGTGAGCTTCAGATGTTACTCTCCCAGTTTGCCCCTGTTGGTGTTTGCTTACAGGAACCAAAATTACACTCTGCTGTTATCTCTCCCATCTCAGGCTATAATTTATTGTATTCTTCAGATCCTTTTCCTGATGGGACCTTTAATGAAAGTGCCCTTCTTCTATGCACTGATATTTCGTACCATCAGCTATTTGTTCATACTTCGCTGCATTACACAGCAGCCCGTATCCACAAGCATAGGTGGTATACGCTCTGTTCTTCATATCTCTCTCCTTCTTGGGCATTATCTATTCCGGATATTGCCTTCCTTGTTTTGTCATTACCACCACCGATTCTGTTACTTGGTGATTTTAATGCCCACCATTTCCTCTGGGGGGGTCTCACTGTGATTCCCGTGGAATTCAGTTAGAGGCTTTTCTTGCCACCCACCCCCTCCATGCTTTAAATACTGGTACGCACACCCATTTTGATCCTCGGACTCATACTCTCTCTTGCATCGATCTCTCAGTCTGCTCTTCCTCCACCGCATTAGACTTCACTTGGTCTGTTCTCCCGGACTTACATGACAGCGATCATTTCCCAATCATTCTTACTTCCCCTTCATATTCACCACCTCTTCGCATCCCACGCTGGCAATTTGATCGGGCAAATTGGAACCTTTACTCACACCTAACTGTTTTTAGAGAGGTTCCTTCTTCGTCCTCCATCGATGAGCTTTTACACCTCTTCTCGTCCTCCATTTTAACCGCAGCTTCTCATTCTATACCCCAAACTTCGGGCAGGCATTCTCAGAAATGCATGCCTTGGTGGTCTCCTGCTTGTGCTCGTGCAGTATGTTTGAAACGCGCTGCATGGGGCAGGTACCAGTACAATAGAACCACAGAGAGACTCCTTGATTTTAAACAGAAGCGTGCGATCGCTCGCCGTGTCATCCGTGACGCTAAACGCACTTGCTGGCGAGATTATGTCTCCACCATCACCTCTGCTTCCTCTATGAGTGCAGTCTGGAAAAAAGTACGAAAACTGAGTGGTAAATATTCTCCTGACCCGGCTCCTGTTCTGCGGGTTGCCGGTGTTGATATAGCAAACCCACTAGATGTTGCCAATGAAATTGGCAATCATCTGGTTCATATTTCTCAGGGACTCCATCTATGCCCCTCATTTCTTTCCTCAAAGTCTGCCAGAGAGTTACCACCCTTGGACTTTTCTTGTCTCAGAGAAGAACAGTATAATGTGCCTTTTACACTTCAAGAACTGGAGGCAACACTCTCAGCTTGCCGATCATCGGCAGCTGGGCCCGACAACATTCATATTCGTATGCTACAACATTTACATCAGTCAGCCCTTGCAGTCCTATTACGCCTTTACAATCTTATTTGGTCACAAGGAGTTCTTCCACAGCTGTGGAAATCCGCCATTGTTCTCCCTTTCCGCAAACCAGGCACTACGGGACATGAAACCTCCCACTATCGTCCCATTGCTCTTACCAGTGCAGTTTGCAAAGTAATGGAACGCCTAGTAAATAGACGTTTAGTGTGGTATTTAGAGACACATAACAGTCTCTCTACTCGTCAATATGGCTTTCGTAAGGGACGTTCTACCATAGGCCCTTTACTACGCTTGCGTACGTATGATCGTAATGCCTTTGCGAATAACCACTCAGCTATTGCCATATTTTTTGACCTTGAGAAGGCATATGACACATCTTGGAGGTATAATATTTTAGCCCAAGCCCACTCCTTAGGCCTTCGAGGCAATCTACCATCCTTCCTTAAGAACTTTTTAACTGACAGGCATTTCCGTGATCGGGTTAATAATGTGCTCTCCCCGGACTTTATCCAAGCTGAAGGTGTCCCCCAGGGATGTGTTCTGAGCACAACACTTTTTCTCCTTGCTATTAATGATTTTGCCTCTAGTCTTCCATCAAATATTTGGTCATCACTCTATGTTGATGACTTCGCTATTGCCTGTGCAGGCGCTGACTGTCACCTCATTACAGTTTCTCTCCAACATGCAGTCAACCGTGTTTCCAATTGGCCCACCACACGTGGGTTTAAATTTTCTAGCACTAAAACCCACCAAATTACTTTCACTAGATGCTCTGTCATCTCCGATCATCCTTTGTACCTCTATGGCTCCTGTATCCCTGAACGTGATACAGTCAAGTTTCTGGGCCTCCTCTTTGATCGTAGGTTATCCTGGAAACCTCACATTACCTCTCTGAAGGCAACTTGTCACAGCCGGCTGAACCTTCTTAAAACCCTTGCTCATCTTTCATGGGGAGCTGATCGTCGAACCCTCCTCCACCTACATTCCACCCTTATTTTATCGAAACTTGATTATGGTGACCAGATCTATTCAGCGGCATCTCCTGCTACTCTCTCTAGCCTTAACCCCATTCATCACCAAGGATTACGTTTATGCCTTGGTGCTTTTCGCTCTTCCCCTGTCGAGAGCCTCTATACAGAAGCGAACGTTCCATCCTTATCCGATCGCCGTGATGCCCATTGCCTGCGCTACTATGTACGCTCTCATGATCTCCGCAATCCTTCCATTTATAGAATGGTCACTGATATTAGTAGACATTCTTTATTTGTTCGCCGCCCCTGTTTACTCCGTCCCTTCTCTCTTCGCCTTCATTCGCTCTTGTCTTCTCTTCACCTACCACCTTTCTATGTACATGTAGCATCTCACTTTTCCCTACCCCCATGGGAAGTTCCAGCTGTTCGAGTCTGTTCTTTCCCCCTCCCTTGCTCGAGAGGCCAACTGTCTACGGTCGCTTTCCGCTCTTTTTTTCTTGACCACTTTCACTCTCATTCTCGTGCCATTGCCGTGTACACAGATGGCTCTAAGTCTTCTGACGGCGTAGGATTCGCAGCAGTGTTTCTGGACAGCATCGTACAAGGGCATTTACTATCTTCGGCTAGTATTTTTACTGCTGAATTGTATGCCATCCTTACAGCACTTATCCGTATTGCATCTATGCCTGTGTCATCATTTGTGGTTGTCTCAGACTCCCTTAGTGCTTTACAGGCTATACAAAAATTTGATACACCTCACCCCTTAGTCCTCCGTATCCAACTTTGGCTACGCCGCATCTTTACCAAGCATAAAGATATTGTTTTTTGTTGGGTCCCTGGTCATGTTGACGTACAGGGCAATGAACAGGCAGACACTGCTGCGCGGTCAGCAGTACATGACCTACCAGTTTCTTATAGAGGTATTCCATTTACGGACTATTTTGCTGCAATATCTTCCCACCTTCACACCCGTTGGCAACAACGTTGGTCTACTATGCTCGGCAACAAACTTCAATCTATTAAACTGAGTATAGGTTACTGGCCGTCTTCTTATCACCAGTGTCGAGGTTGGGAGACTACTCTCTCCCGTCTTCGCATTGGCCATACTCGTCTTACTCATGGATATCTCATGGAGAGGCGTCCTGCTCCTCTCTGTGAGAATTGCCAAGCTCCATTATCAGTCAGCCACATTCTGTTGGACTGCCCACTTTATCAACGAGCACGCAGAATTTACCTCTGTCGTCGTCTTCGCTCCGCTACTCTCTCTTTACCTTCCCTTCTCGCTGATGGACCCACCTTTCATCCGGACTCTCTCATTGACTTTTTGACAACAACTGACTTACTTCACAAATTCTGATACCTTCAGCCCTTTCTACTTCAATCTCTTGCTACCCTCTACCCCCGTACTATCCCCTGCCCCGCTGTTTTCTGTAACCTGCTGATCATCCCTCCTCCCTTCTGCCATCCAATACCCTCGCTTCCTTCCCTACCCTGCAGCGCTGTATAGCCCTTGTGGCTTAGCGCTTCTTTTTGATTATAATAATAATAATTTTATTCAATCGGCTTCAGATTTTCATTGCTTGTGAAATGCATCTTGGGAAAAATTCGCGGGACTATTTACTCGTGTGCATGCCATGCTCTATGTACAGTGCTACATAGGCTATCCCAAAATTTGGTTTCTGTGTGATGGGTGGAGACAGGTACCTCTGATCGGCCTCAAAATTTCAAAACTTTTGTATCCTGCTTAGAAGAAAGTTGGTATATTTAATGGGGTATGTAGATGCTATCTAGCCGCTACTTTTAATCTCGATGTGGAGGACTGTGTGTGTATATGCAGACTGTTTAATAGTCAGCCTATTTACCTAAAGCCCCATCCGCCCCAGCCTCATCGCATGTATCAAGGAAATGGTGGACACCTCCACAGGCGGCTGTCAAAAATACACCTATGAACAGACTTATCAATCCGATGTCCTTGATGACACTTGTTTCCTGATTAATGACCACGCAGAATGAGGCTTTGATAGGTGTGAGGGGTGATTACTGGCAAGTGGAAATAACACTTGACAAGCACTGGTACTGACTATTAACATCCCTGCTTCACTCAAATCCCTACCTACAGTCCACAATCTTGTACTTTTTACAAGATTATGGATTGCAATTTATATGATAAACAGGGTGGGGAAAAGATGTGGACTTATGTGTCCCTCTCTGTGTCTTTCTGGTAATTGGGTGTCTCAGACTTATTGACATCTGGCGCTCTGATTAGTGATTTGTCAAAGTATTCGAATGTCATTAAATCATTTGCACTGACACTCAACTAGCACTCGCACAAATAAAGTCTTCGAAAACAAGTCCACTCCCAAGTGTGCGCGTTCCAGCTTAAGTCCAGGAAGTCCAACGATAATACTTAGACGATTCTCGGTACTTAATCTCATCAACTCGGAAAAACGTCAAAACACACGATAATTAAGAGTTGAAGAATAAAAAGGCACAATACCATGACTGGAACAATACACAAATAACCCGCATGAAAACTAGTTAATGGTCCAAGTCAGTCCGAAGCGTCGTCATGAGGTTCTCCTATGTGCGGGTTATTTGTGTATTAAGAGGAATCACGTAATCTCTTACTGTGTTCAGAGAGCAATACTGAACTAATCTGCACTCTGGTGCTCACATCTCGGAAGACACATTGTGCTGTGTACTGTAAGCCACAGAGCTGAAGATTCATGCCCCAGGCATTCAGAGGAGAAGCTCCGGTAAACGACGGCAATGCCTTGGGTCTATGTTGCCAAACGAGAATATTAATTACTCTCGACACACTAGAATGTCAGTCACTATGACACTCACAAAACTCGAGGTTCTGGAACCAAGTGTTATATAAGTCTCATTTTCATAGTAGAACTGCCACTGCTTGACCTGCTGAGCGATCAAAGGTGCAGCAGAAACGTACTCTAGCATGCTTAGTCCCTCTTCACATCCCGCTCGGTAGAGACGAATAACAGTCACACAAACCCCTGGGTCCCTATAACCACATTATTGACAACACTGGACCACGGGAATTCAGAAAATTCTCTCACTCTAAATGGTATAGATTTTTTTTTTACCCTATTGTACTACTTTGCTTTGGTGCTGGTGAAGGGCTCTTCATCCAAGGAACTGAACTTATCTTCACCTTGCTTGCTTCGAGCGCATTAAAGCTGGAAACCTGAAATACTGTTTTTCATATGATAATTTCTGAGTGGCGCGTCTGATTAGCTTCAACCCTTCCTTGATAGCGCAACATCCAAGATGCTTCAAGCTTAATGTGCCTGCGTATTTTAGGATATATTCTCTTTGGCCTGATAGATATTAATTACATTTGGTCTGTGCATGTCCTAATTTACCAAATTATTATTTAAAAAAAATTGTATATTAATTTCCATGTGATGACTTGTGAATGTTTCGTTTCTCTTCAGATCTTCAGTGCTGATATTTAACGACATTACAAAATTAAACCGCACTCTGCACTAATCCAGTCACGTGCATTGAGGTGCAGGTAACAGTGTTTATGCCATAAGGGGATACCTTTCTTGGTTCGTGCAGAGACATGTATACATTTTGTTTTCTTACGTGTTGCCTTTGCTCCATTCCATCCGTGTGCCGAACCTGAATAGAATCCTGAATAGAACTGCATACAGGAAAAACCAACTAAGCCCTGATGTTCGTGAAACCAGAATATAACAACACACACACAGTTCAAAACAATATTGTGATACGTTTACTGAAACTGTTTTCCCTTTTTCAGGCCAGGGACGGGCTGGGGCTGAATTTCGGCCCAGACATTCAAAAAAGACCGGCCATTTTTTTTTTTTACACTTTTTATTATCATTTACGTTACACTGATTTACGTAAATTAGTGTAACGTTGATTTATGTAATCTATTGATTACATACGTCAATAGATTTCATTTAATATTTCAAATAAATCATTTGATCTATCAGTCGTCATGATGACTGGCAAGTCTTGTTTATAATAACTCAATATTACCGTAATAACTAATTAACTGAATGCATAACTGAGTGCAAGTCAGACATTGGTCTTCTTGAAAAAATGTATATTTGAAAATTTGGGGATGATAAGACTTAAAGTACTTATTTTTTTCAAGTTTTCATGATAGTTTTACAACTACTGTTAAATGACACCCATAGATATGAAAATTCACAAATGGATTTTAATGTCGCAAAAATGCATGAATGTTGCCTCTACTGACTGAACAATTTTCAACATAGTTGGAAGATGAAGTGATGTGATTTCTGAGAGGTCGGCTAGATTCTGCAGTTTTGTCGATAACTTCCCTTGAATCAGAACTCGTAGGAATCTCTTGCCATTAGCATGAATGAATCCAAGTGCTCCTGGGTTGCACTTCTGCTTGCTCGGTACCTAATGAATTTTGAGGTAGAGAAACTACTTTCATGGACAACTTGAGTGATGGATATTGTACTGGTATGCCAGGCCAATCACGTGATAAGCAGTAGTCAATATATTGTAATAACATAGAATTGGGTAACAACAACTAACGCTGTTCTTACATGTTTAACACGTTTCTATTTACAAATTACATTTCGTGTTAACAGCAATCACTGTCCAAATCCCATTCAAGTTATCTATCCTACGAGTGCACACTTCTAGTGCAATGTTTTTAGTTTGTTCCAGTGTAAAGCTGGTCTTATTAATGTGCATTCCAAACTTTCAGTTCTAGATTAATTATTAGTCGTATGTGTAGCTGCAGATGGGATAAAGAAGAGAAATTATAGTTTCTGCAGAAATAATCTATAATGGATTAGATGAGACAGTATAACTTTAGGCATAGGTTGATCATGGGTTGATCATAGGTTGATCATGGGTTGATCATAGGTTGATCATGGGTTGATCATAGGTTGATCATGGGTTGATCATAGGTTGATCATGGGTTGATCATAGGTTGATCATGGGTTGATCATAGGTTGATCATGGGTTGATCATAGGTTGATCATGGGTTGATCATAGGTTGATCATAGGTTGATCATGGGTTGATCATAGGTTGATCATGGGTTGATCATAGGTTGATCATGGGTTCGGGCATAAACGCAGATTCTGAATTTCATAATGATACGCCCTAAACAATAGTCATTGGATATATTTATTATATTAGTATATGCATAACATATTAGCGTTCGCTTAACTTTTTATACACAGACTTTTTTAACTAAGTCTTGAGCTAAACCAATACGGCGACCGGGACCGGTCCATGTGGGTAGCGACCCGCGACCCTCGCAGCATTTACCAGAGCTCCCAGATGGCCATTCCGGACCTGGTTGTGGCACGATATCAAATAAACAGTCGCCAAAATACACTCAAGTAAAAATAAATAAATAAATACAGATGCTATACTACGAATATTTGCAGTTACGAAGTCTGGCAGGTGAAAGGACCATGGAGATACAATTATCTAAATATATGTCGTCAACTCCCGAAAAAGGCATATGTGGTTCCCACATGCAAACATTTCCACTCTAAACTGTGCTGTGATGCGTTAAGAAAATGTTAAGACAGACTGCTCTACATTGCACATGAACTCAACCAGAAGAGTCCAGCAGTGTGACCATTAAAGTGATCAGGATACAAACGTAGGTAATTTTCAGTGAGAGAACAGCAAAGGAATGACTTTTCGAGGACAAAAAGCCAGTGGTTGTCACACTAGAGCTACAGGTAGACACAATTAAAACATTTTAAAACAACGACACTCATTACATTACAATTATACAACTTCCTAAAACCAGCAATAGTAACCAAATCCATTTTTTTTTGGGGGGGGGGGGATTGATGGATATATTCACAGGAATTAATATGGTATGTAATTTTTTTTTTATACCAAACTGTTGGGCAACCTGACTGTACCCTGCTAAAATTTATATAACAAAGATGCAAGAAGCACGCACTCGCGCACAGAGACAGACACACACACACACACACACACACACACACACATGGTGCAGGGAGAGTGACCCAGTAGCAGCCAGTGAAGAGGCGGGGCCAGGAGCTATGAATCGACCCATGCAACCACAATTAGGTGAGTACACACACACACACACACAAACATACATGGTGCAGGGAGAGCGACCCAGTAGCGGCCAGTGAAGAGGCGGGGCCAGGAGCTATGAATCGACCCCTGCAACCACAACTAGGTGAATACACACACACACACACGTAGTGGAGGCAGGAACCATACATAGTTTTAAAACGAGGTTTGATAAAGCACAAGGAGCAGGGAGAAAGAGGACCTAGTAGCGATCAGTGAAAAGGCGGGGCCAAGAGCTATGACTTGACCCCTGCAACCACAAATAAGAGAGTACAAATAGGTAAGTACACACACAAACAGACACACACACACAATCTTTGCACATCACAGACAAATCATGCAAAATCAGTGGTGAAAACTTGCTTCAAGAATGAAGACGCACTTCCGTACTCTGTTTAATCTCAAAACAAGAAAACATTAAGTAGCTGCATCGCTACAAACAACTTTAACATGTTCCGCTGGTGCAGTTAACTGTATTTTATAGTGGCAATCGTATTTTCTGAGTAAGAGACGTGTTAAATACCGACACAACAATCATTAAAGTCTAATGAGAGTAAACAAACTGCTGATTGTAATTAGTTAACAGCAAACCAATCAGGTATTAGAGAACTTGGAAATCCATGTATATGGACTGTAGCTACTGGCTCGGGGATCGTGATAGTTTGATTAGCTGTAACGTGAGCGCAGCGTCTCATGGTGCTTCTGCAATAGGCGAGTGTAAATGACAGGGCAATTCCCTGCGTTTAACAATTGTATCTGATAAATGTATTGTGGAATTCCGAGTACCACCTCGTCTGCACTACTTACCCCCACCCACACACACACACACACACACACACACACACACACACACACACACACACGAATCTATCAGTGGGAACATGACAAGAGGGATCTCAACACACACAAAAAATAACTGTCTTTAACGAGAACCCGTGTTTCCAAATATCTAAACCATTCGCCTGGGGCAACAATACAGAGAAGGTGAACATATATATATAGCTAGTAAATACTAGACGAGTTTGAATTCCTGCGTAATCCAAGATAATCCCCATATCTGGTGAACTCAGCCTCCTCTATCTCGGATCACAAAGCTTAAGTTTCTCGTGCAGTTCAGTATCTGAGGGTGAAAAGAATTAGACCAAACATGAAGCACTTGCATGTTACCCCATAGAACTTCATGTCGCAATTTCTTGAAAAAAAAAATAAGAATGTTGAATAGGCACCTCCAGAGCACATAACAAATTCTAACCTTCTACTAAAATGAGGTTATAAATTAGAGCCTTTAATAAAAAATAACACTGTACCTTAGTATATAACCAGTTCTGGAATAAAGAAGTATGGTAACTAATATTGAAGACCTCACTACAATTGTTAAAATAAATGATTCAGAAAACTCACAAGTTGATCAATGAGACACTTGTGAGACATCTGAGTATCTATAATCTGGAAAAGTTTCCAGAGTAAAGAAACCCAAATGTTACACATTTATCTACACCTATAAATCTTAAAACCGCTAAAAACAACGCGAGTTTTTAATATTTTTCATTTTTTTCATAGCCTATTTCTAATTCTCTTCAATAATATAAGAATATAACCAGAATTTTATTGTAATTTCAAGAAAGCACAATTTACGTACCTCTTGTGAGGTATCAAAGACAGCTGAGGAGTTGAAAAAACTACACAATGGCATCTACACAATGCAAAATTGCATCTAAGACACCTCAGCGGGAAAAGTTTGAAGCCAATAGGATGAGGCAATTACAAATTATCGTATGAAAACCAGTATTTAACTTTTCACAGTATTCTAGTGATTAACGTTTGAAGTCGACCAGAAGTGACATTCTCCAGTTACTGCACTTAAACCAGTTCGTTCAATAAAATCGGCAAATTAAAGTTTACACACCCGAAAATCAGTGCTATCTTTCCTTCGAGGAAAATCCACCATCACTGACAGTTTGAACCCAATCAGAAAAGGCATTTTCCAGTTATTCCTTTAAACTAAAAAAGTCGGTGTTTTTTAATTGTGGTAGTAAATTTACATCTACAAAGCCTAAGCTTGTAGAGAACTGTCGTTTATGAGTGATGCGTCAGCTTCTTGATTCGCCGGAACTCTCCCGGCCCGGGCCTTTTCCAAGTGGTGGCCCGGCCTTAGCTCCCTTTCTCGGGAGTATCTCAAACTAAAGTCTGCCATGGGAGGAGGTACAAGTACCTCCTCATCGTTGGGACCAACTGTCCCAGGCCTAGCCACATTCCCCGCCCTCACGGGGTTCGTAGGGATAAGCTAGGCCTCTAATGGGAATGGCAGTCTTGTGAGCTGCAAGCTCTGGCTCGGGCACCTGCCCTGCCCTAGAAGAGCTGGGCATGGTGTCGATCCTGCTTCATGTATTAAAGCTTGAAGCAGTTAGAAGAGACATACAGCAATTCTTTCAAGAAGAAAATACTCTTAAAAATAAAATTATCCCCTTCCTCTCAGTAAGATGCACCAATGTTGAAACCAACCACAGGAGGAGTTCATATTTTATTGCATACATAAAACAATTTGGACTGGTTTACATAAAATTGACCAGAATATCCCATCACTAAGGATTATTTTTGTCTTAGTCCATCCTATAGGACTCCTCCCAGCCTGGCTTCCGGAGCTAACAGTTGCACGAGTCTTTCATTTGTTAAATTAAACCAGCTCTGAAAATTTTAAGCTGATCGGATAAGACGCTCTTAAATTATAGACGAAAATCTTCCCTTTTCAGGGAAGCATAACAACATTACCCACTGTACATCATTATAGGTTAGGTTACATGCACATGCTCATAGGTTAGGTTAGGTTACAACTCGAGTATGCGGCGCCAGCATTGAACCCTCATCAAGCATCTCCATAAAAATTAAAACATCCCGAGATGTGACACGAGACTATAGATACTGGACTGATCTAACCCAGCTGGATTATGTAAATAAAAAATAAAAACCGAATATCATAAGAGGCACAAAAAATCAGAGGAGATATGCTTACAACATGCGAGATACTATAGGGAGATCGCAAAATAGAAAGGGACGAAATATTGACATTATGGGGAAAACAAAACTAGTTAAAATTAAAGATAATTCTCAAATGAGAGGGACATACAAAAGATTATTTTCCATATTAGGGCAGTGAGAATGTGAAGTTCATTAGCAAGAGTGTTAACTTGTCTACTCCATTCATGGATTCCAAACTTGATATAACAAGCTCGATAACGATAGAAAGTATCCGCACCAGAACACCAATGATCAAAGGATGAAGCTCAAGACCAGAGTTTACCATCCCTACACATAGGGATAAACAGACGGATCACAGCTTATTTTTGTTCCCACTAGCTGGCACTGAATACTGTATCTGCACTCTTCCGTTATATCAGTTACTGAACGCATACATAACAGACGCACACCGCAGGTGTATCTACTGTGTAACTCTTATACAGAATAGGGTAGCCGTAAACTGAGGGTGTACCCAATTTAGTTAAATAATATCCAGTCTAAGGCACAAGCCTCACTCAGGTCTCAAGCTCTGCGCTATTATTAAAGTGTTACTCTGCGTAGTTGCGCACTGCAACCCGTTGCTAATGTTTACTATGTTTTGCTAAAATACGCAAGTGTCTGGAACCATGGTACTTGATGCTCTGTTGGTTTTAGTAATACAAACTTATATCATCAGCAACAACCACTTATATAATTTTTAGTTTATCCTTGAATCAAGTCAGACGATACCTCAGAGGCCCAAAGGTGGCTACCTCGAGTTGTGAGATCTTTCTTTCAACACACCGGCCGTATCCCACCGAGGCTGGGTGGCCCAAAAGGAAAAACGAAAGTTTCTCCTTTTAAATTTAGTAATATATACAGGAGAAGGGGTTACTAGCCCCTTGCTCCCGGCATTTTAGTCGCCTCTTACGACACGCATAGCTTACGGAGGAAGAATTCTGTTCCACTTCCCCATGGAGAATGAGATATCCAATAATGAGATATCGAAATTAAAAAGAAAAAAATATTAAAGCATTATAATAGTGCCGATACCCACCGATAACGATACTCAAACATATAACTAGTTTAAAACCCAAGCGAAGGACTCAAACCTGTAAAACTCACATGTCAGTGTTGTCAACGACCATCGTAGCAACCTAAAAAAAATGTCTCTCGAGTCTCATATCATCCGGTGTATAAAATGGAATTATTCTCATAAAACCACACATCACGTTTCCGGAATTTGGAATTTGGTTAGCATGCTGAGGTGAAAACTTATGGTCGAAACTTATGGGAATTGTTTATTTTGTAGACTGAGACACCGTCTTTCTGATATATAAGTTGGATGGATGGGTTCGAGAGCTTCCTACGTAGTCTGGGACTGAGTCCTTCACAAGTCAACTACAAGATAATTTGCTTGGAAATATTCTACCAGATCGTATAACAAGCAACATCTTTAAAGGAATAAATACACAGTGACTACCAGCCAAGTCTAGAAGAGTCTTTGCTTCAGTGAGATGAATTGCCTAAATGGCTTACTTATCTTTACTCAGTGGGCATTTTCCCCACACTCCGCCTCACACGTTACAGCCTGTGCATGAAAGAGTCGAGGAATACAAATGAGAAAATTTACAATCTAGTTTACCTGGTTTATCTATCCACGAAAACTACATTTCGTGAGATAAGAAACAGAAACTTATATTTACATATAAAAAAAAAATATGACAGCTGCCTGACCTCACATGAGGGTATAAAATGGGTGGGGAAAAAGGAGAAAATTTACAATATTGGAAACCAAAATACAGGAAAAGGGAAAACTGCAAGCCATGAAAGGCAAATGAGAAGGTTGAAGAAGTGAGGCAGTCCACTCAGCGCGGAGTAGTGAATGAGGCCACAGAAAAGAACCATTTTAAGAAATGGAGTCCACTTGAAAAATTCCTGGTGAGTGTTGCCACACGTAGCAGAAGTTAACCAATCTCTTACCTATACACGAGATCCAAGAAAAACTGGCTACATTATGTAGGATAATGAATAAAAGGGCATAAACCAGTCCTGGAGTAATTGACTTGACCACAAAAGGAACATGGAGATCAAACTTAAATTTAGCACAAAGCTTAATCTCAGTATTCAACTGATATTCCAGTATCAATCATGAATGTCGTTGACAATGGGGAGTTGATTCATGAATTTAGGATAAAAGAAAAACTATATGGACAAAAGAAGGATAACAGAAGGTATCTTGTGCACACAGGTTATGATCTCTCAGAATCCAGATTAGGACTAAACAAGGACCCTAAAAAATATGAGTAAATCATACAGGAGCTGCAAGAGTACCTACTTAGGTGAGACAGTTTTGTTGTATGACCATAATACTCAGGACAGTGAACACAGCAGAACATTTAAAAGTAAAATGGATTATCATGCAGGAGTACAAAATTAATAAGTCTGCAAGACCATGACACTAAGCAATAGTTATTTCATTAGATATGTCTAGACAGGCCACAGAGCCTATTATATATATATATATATATATATATATATATATATATATATATATATATATATATATATATATATATATATATATATATATATATATATATATATATATATATACAATAAGATCACAGTAAACAGGTGATTTCAGAATATGCAAAACAACCACTGTGAAAGAATAGAGAAATTCCAAGCGCTTTCGTGACTACTCACATTATCAAGGAACAATGAAAGTAATGTACCAAAGGAAGGCATATAAAGGGACTAGACCACACCTCACTATCACATCCCACAACAAAGCAACACCTGACGCGCGACTCATAAGAAAGAGAACACTGCAGCAGGCCCGCTGGCCCAACTAGACAGGTCCTTCACACAACCCACGAACAAAGTATTCTACCCAAGAATTAAGAATTTTAAAATTTATTATTTGTCCAATGTATTATTAAATTCTTCCCAAATTCTATTAATTATAAATGGATCTAATTTATATAAACCAAAGAAAATATTCATATTATTGTCAAAACTGCTTTTTATGAAACAGGATTCAATTATATTCCTGTCGACCATGGACTTGCTTGATACAACTTTCTCAACTTTTTGAAAATCAACTGGATGGTTAAAATCTCTCATATGAATAAATAAAGCATTGGAATCTTGTCCAGTTCTAATGCTATATTTATGTTGTTTTAATCTTAGTTCGAGACTTTTACCAGTTTGACCGTAATAAACTTTATTGCAAATTTTACAAGGAATCTTATAGACACATCCGTCAGCATTTTGGGGGGAATTCTTTATCAAATGTTTTTTTTACTGTATCAAGATTTTTAAATGCAACTTTTATATTAAAAGTCTCAAGAAGAGAAGGCATATCAACCAAGTTTTCATGGTAAGGGAGAACCAACATATTTTTAGTTGAATAAGGCATAATATATATATATATATATATATATATATATATATATATATATATATATATATATATATATATATATATATATATATATATATATATATATATATATGCAAACAATCGCAGACGGGCCATCTTAACTATGCAGGACAAGCCACGGGGGGATGGGGGGGGTTGGAAATCTTTAGCTCAAGTACTTTCACATTCTCAGTACGTCATCAAGAGCTGTGCAATGTTGCAAGGGAGCAACCAAAGCAGGGAAAGAGCAGGGAGAGTCTAAGGGTAACCATGGCCGGTGACACACTACTGACAATCCAGTGAGTGAACGAACCGCTACAGAGGGCGTCCTCCTGCCGGCAGCTTGTGACACTCGCAGAAAACATCAACAATTTAGGCAGCTTTCCGACAGGGCGTGCCATGTAGAGTAACTCTACTTGAATTAGCAACACTCGAAACAAATGTCCAGGAAGTTGATAGCTCTTGTGAATGTGCGAGTCCTCTATCCCTCCCATGTACTTAGCTGATATTACTATATAAAATTTAATGACTCATCCAAAAAATAACGTTTAAGAAAGACTGACGATCCAGAGAAGAAAATTAATACATGAATATATACCGATCAAGTAAGAAAAATCTACAGCGTCCACAGTATAAGAAAGCCAGAAAGCCTCCCGAGAAATTCAACCTGGATAGGGATACTAGAGAAACTAACAAAAATTACAAAGTTCCATGATGGGTTATGTATAAACGAGATATCGACATCTCAACCACCGTCATCTCAAAACAGCATTCCCTACTACTGATAAGATCTGTTATGAACCAATCTTTATATCCTGTAACAAACTAAAACGTATTAGACGCTGTCCATGTTTTGAATATACTTTCGATTTTGTTGGAGGAGAAACAGTGAAACTATGTTACGAGAATAAAGCAAATTAATTTTTTCATGAATTAGAGAGAAAGTTCTCAAATATACGAGTAATGAGAAAATACAGTAATTTGAAAACCACTAAATTATGCATTTGATGAGATGTGTTAAGGTATTTAAAAAAAACTACGAAAATGAATGAAACTCACAGAACTTAATATTCTACATGATACAGCTGGACACACGAGTTTCCCGAATTTAATTCATAAAGCAATGTAAAATAAGGTTAGAGGAAGCCAGTATAGGACAGTGGGAAAAATATTGTTCCCTCGTTGACTATTCTAGTGCGGAAGACTATTTTCCCACTCTCCTTCACTTTGGTCTGAAAATGGCATACACACTAGGAACGGCAGACAGTATTGCTGGAACGGCAGACAGTATTGCTGGAACCGCAGACAGTATTGCTGGAACCGCAGACAGTATTGCTGGAACGGCAGACAGCACTGCTGGAACGGCAGACAATATTGCTGGAAAGGCAGACAGTATTGCTGGAAAGGCAGACAGTATTGCTGGAACGGCAGACAGTATTGCTGGAACGTCAGACAGTATTGCTGGAACGGCAGACAGTATTGCTGGAACGGCAGACAGTATTGCTGGAACGGCAGACAGCACTGCTCGAACGGCAGACAATATTGCTGGAACGGTAGACAGTATTGCTGGAAAGGCAGACGGTATTGTTGGAAAGGCACTAACATTTAGGAAGTTGGTCACAAAAACCTTCGAGAAACACAAGGTACCACGGAGTCCATCAACTGAGTACTTACGTGGTTTAGAAAGGATAGTTCCAGAAAAGTTAATGTGGTGAAAGAAGGTATTAATGCTGCTACTACTACTACTACTACTACTACTAAAAATAATAAAATTTTATTTTAGCAGGAGTAGTATTATCATTCATGGGAAAGCGCTAAACCAGCAAGGATTATACAGCGCCCGAGGAATGGGAAATAATCAGATTCTATCAGAAAAACGGAAGGATAACTTCATTTATTTGGAAGAAGAACATTTCATTAACATCAACGCAGCCTCCTCGAAGTGGGTAGAAGATAAATTGGATACATGGAATTTCCCTGGCAAGGCTACTAATAATAAAGTAAAGAGTTATTAACCCAAGGCTCTGAGACTTTACAATGGTAAATAAAAGCATCCAGGGAATACAGAGATAAATTACAGGGCTCTTAAAGCAAGACCATTACTGAAACATTACACGTCTGCAGTTATTATGCAAATGTCCTTTGAGAACACGAGGATATACGGCTTCCTAAACTGCTTCCAAACCTTTGTCTCGTGACGGCTAGCCTAGTACTGTGTTCGTGGCTAATATTCTCTCTTTCAGTTTCCTCACTACTTACCTCCTCTTTATCCATGCCATCCCTAGTATGCTTTCCATACATAATGCAAACTCGCTTCCCGTTCACTTATCTAATGTATTTATATATAGCAATGTTTACAATTCTCTCTCAAAATATTTGTACATCATAAAATACTCGTATACAATCCGTCCCTTCCTCTCGCTCATCACCTACCCCTTTCCCCCTAGGTCATCACCCACCCCTTCTCCATGCTCACCACCTACCCCTTTCCCCCTAGGTCATCACCCACCCCTTCTCCACGCTCACCACCTACCCCTTCCCCCCTAGGTCATCACCCACCCCTTCCCTCTCGCTCACCACCCACCCCTTCTCGCTCACCTCCTACCCCTTCCCCCTCGTTCATCACCCACCCCCTTCCCCCTCGTTCATCACCCACACCTCCTCGCTCACCACCTACCCCTTCCCCCTCGTTCATCACCCACCCCTTCTCCTCGCTCACCACCTACCCCTTTCCCCTCGTTCATCACCCACCCCTTCGCCACGCTCACCACCTACCCCTTCCCCCTCGTTCATCACCCACCCCCTTCCCCCTCGTTCATCACCCACACCTTCTCCTCGCTCACCACCTACCCCTTCCCCTTCGTTCATCACCCACCCCTTCTCCTCGCTCACCACCTACCCCTTTCCCCTCATTCATCACCCACCCTTTATCCTCGCTCATCACCTACCCCTTTCCCCTCGCTCACCACCTACCCCTTCTCGCTCACCACCTACCCCTTTCCCCTCGTTCATCACCCACCCCTTCTCCTCGCTCACCACCTACCCCTTCCCTCTCGTTCATCACCCACCCCTTCTCGCTCATCACCTATCCCTTCCCCCTCGCTCACCACCTACCCCTTCTCCTCGCTAACCACCTACCCCTTCCCCCTCGTTCATCACCCACCCCTTCCCCCTCGTTCATCATCCACACCTCCTCGCTCACCACCTACCCCTTCCCCCTCGCTCATCACCCACCCCTTATCCTCGCTCATCACCCACCCCTTCCCATCGCTCATCACCCACCCCTTCTCGCTCATCACCTATCCCTTCCCCCTCGCTCACAACCTACCCCTTCTCCTCGCTCACCACCTACCCCTTCCCCCTCGTTCATCACCCACCCCTTCCCCCTCGTTCATCATCCACACCTCCTCGCTCACCACCTACCCCTTCCCCCTCGTTCATCACCCACCCCTTCCCCCTCGTTCATCATCCACACCTCCTCGCTCACCACCTACCCCTCCCCCCTCGCTCATCACCCACCCCTTATCCTCGCTCATCACCCACCCCTTCCCATCGCTCATCACCCACCCCTTCTCGCTCATCACTTATCCCTTCCCCCTCGCTCACCACCTACCCCTTCTCCTCGCTCACCACCTACCCCTTCCCCCTCGTTCATCACCCACCCCTTCCCCCTCGTTAATCATCCACACCTCCTCGCTCACCACCTACCCCTTCCCCCTCGTTCATCACCCACCCCTTCCCATCGCTCATCACCCACCCCTTAACCTCGCTCATCATCCACCCCTTCCCCTTCGCTCACCACCCACCCCTCCCCCTCGTTCATCACCTACCCACCAATTATCTCCCGCATATAAGGTTAATATTATAATATCTGGTTCTCTCAAATATACACCTGGCGGGTTGGAAAATACTGTCGACCTAGAAATCAATGGCTATTACCTTGATGAAGTGCAAACTAGAAAAAATATTTTCCCTGTAATCTTTATTGATTAATGTTCATGTTTTTCCATTAATAACCGCTCGCCTAAACGAATCTTTATGTTAGAAATACATTTTACAATTCAAAAAAGTGTTAGAAATACATTTTACAATTCAAAAACGTTTTAGAAATACCTTTTACAGTTAAAAAAGTTTTAGAAATGCATTTTACAGCTCAAAAAAGTTTTGGAAATACATTTTACAATTCAAAAAAGTGTTAGAAATACACTTTACAATTCAACAAAGTGTAAGAGATACATTTTAAGTTTTAGAAATACATTTTAGAAATTTTAGAAATACATTTTACAATTCCAAAAAGTTTTAGAAATACATTTTACAGTTCAAAAAGGTTTTAGAAATACATTTTACAATTCAAAAAAGTGTAAGAAATGCATTTTACAATTCAAAAAAGTGTTAGAAATACATTTTACAATTCAAAAAAGTGTTAGAAATATATTTTACAATTCAAAAAAGTACAATCATATTCAACCAAGAATAAGTTGGTTTTCCCTTACCATGAAAACCTTTTTGATATACCTTCTCTACTTAAGAGTTTTAAAATCAAAGTTGTATTTAAAAAATTTGATACAGTAAAAAAAACTGATTAAAAATTACCCCCCCAAATTCTGACGGCTGTGTCCACAAGATTTCTTGTAAAAAAAATTAATGAAGTTTATTTCCATCAATATGGGAAAAGATTTGAACTATGATTAAAACATAAATATAGCATTAGAACTGGACAAGAGATTTTAACTATCCAAATGATTTTCAAAAGGCCGAGAAAGTTATATCAAGTAGGTCTATACCTGAGAGAAATATAATAGAATCAATCTTCATAAAAAAATAGTTTTGATTTTAATATAAACATTGGTTTAGATTATACAAATTAATTCACTTAAAATTCATAAAATTTGAGAGAATTTAATCCATGTTTGACAAATTAGAATTATAAGATTTTGGAAGAATTTCTGTTTGATAAGTGCTTGTCAATCTCACACGCATCATAATTAGACGGTTGTAATGTTGTACGTGACCGTGAGGTGATACCTCAGCGTTGATACCTCAGCCTTGATACCTCAACCTTGATACCTCAGCCTTGATACCTCAGCCTTGATACCTCAGCCTTGATACCTCAGCCTTGATACCTCAACGTTGATACCTCAGCGTTGATACCTCAGCCTTGATACCTCAGCATTGATACCTCAGCCTTGATACTTCAGCCTTGATACCTCAACCTTGATACCTCAACGTTGATACCTCAGCGTTGATACCTCAGCCTTGATACCTCAGCCTTGATACCTCAGCCTTGATACCTCAGCCTTGATACCTCAGCCTTGATACCTCAGCCTTGATACCTCAGCCTTGATACCTCAGCCTTGATACCTCAGCCTTGATACCTCAGCCTTGATACCTCAGCTTTGATACCTCAGCCATGATACCTCAGCCTTGATACATCAGCCTTGATACCTCAGCGTTGATGCCTCAGAATTGATACCTCAGCGTTGATGCCTCAGCGTTGATGCCTCAGTGTTGATACCTCAGCGTTGATACCTCAGCGTTGATACCTCAGCGTTGATACCTCAGCCTTGATACCTCAGCCTTGATACCTCAGCCTTGATACCTCAGCCTTGATACCTCAGCCTTGATACCTCAGCCTTGATACCTCAGCCTTGATACCTCAGCCTTGATACCTCAGCGTTGATGCCTCAGCCTTGATGCCTCAGCCTTGATACCTCAGCCTTGATACCTCAGCATTGATACCTCAGCCTTGATACCTCAGCCTTGATACCTCAGCCTTGATACCTCAGCCTTGATACCACAGCCTTGATACCTCAGCCTTGATACCTCAGCCTTGATACCTCAGCCTTGATACCTCAAAGTTGATACCTCAGCCTTGATACCTCAGCCTTTATACCTCAGCTTTGATACCTCAGCCTTGATACCTCAGCCTTGATACCTCAAAGTTGATACCTCAGCCTTGATACCTCAGCCTTGATACCTCAGCCTTGATACCTCAGCCTTGATACCTCAGCCTTGATGCCTCAGCCTTGATACCTCGGCCTTGATACCTCAGGGTTGATACCTCAGCCTTGATACCTCAGCGTTGATACCCCAGCCTTGATACCTCAGCATTGATACCTCAGTCTTAATACCTCAGCCTTGATACCTCAGCCTTGATACCTCAGCCTTGATACCTCAGCCTTGATACCTCAGCGTTGATACTTCAGCCTTGATAACTCAGCGTTGATACCTCAGCGTTGATACCTCAGCCTTGATACCTCAGCCTTGATACCTCAGCCTTGATACCTCAGCGTTGATACCTCAGCGTTGATACCTCAGCGTTGATACCACAGCATTGATACCTCAGCCTTGATACCTCAGCCTTGATACCTCAGCCTTGATACCTCAGCCTTGATACCTCAGCCTTGATACCTCAGACTTGATATCTCAGCCTTGAAACCTCAGCCATGATACCTCAGCCTTGATACC
Organism: Cherax quadricarinatus; assembly: GCF_038502225.1. Taxonomy (NCBI): domain Eukaryota; kingdom Metazoa; phylum Arthropoda; class Malacostraca; order Decapoda; family Parastacidae; genus Cherax; species Cherax quadricarinatus. Next base: position 5,752,202 of record NC_091322.1, on the reverse strand, counting down.
TCAGCCATGATACCTCAGCCTTGATACCTCAGCCATGATACCTCAGCGTTGATACCTCAGCGTTCATACCTCAGCGTTGATACCTCAGCCTTGATACCTCAGCCATGATACCTCAGCGTTGATACCTTAGCCTTGATACCTCAGCCTTGATACCTCAGCCATGATACCTCAGCCTTGATACCTCAGCGTTGATACCTCAGCCTTGATACCTCAGCCTTGATACCTCAGCCTTGATACCTCAGCCTTGATACCTCAGCCTTGATACCTCAGTCTTGATACCTCAGCCTTGATACCTCAGCCTTGATACCTCAGCCTTGATACCTCAGCCCTGATACCTCAGCCATGATACCTCAGCCTTGATACCTCAGCCATGATACCTCAGCCTTGATACCTCAGCCTTGATACCTCAGCCTTGATACCTCAGCCTTGATACCTCAGCCTTGATACCTCAGCCTTGATACCTCAGCCTTGATACCTCAGTCTTGATACCTCAGCCTTGATACCTCAGCCTTGATACCTCAGCCTTGATACCTCAGCCCTGATACCTCAGCCATGATACCTCAGCCATGATACCTCAGCCTTGATACCTCAGCCATGATACCTCAGCCTTGATACCTCAGCCTTGATATCTCAGCCATGATACCTCAGCCTTGATACCTCAGCCTTGATACCTCAGCCTTGATACCTCAGCCTTGATACCTCAGCCATGATACCTCAGCCTTGATACCTCAGCCTTGATGCCTCAGCCATGATACCTCAGCCTTGATACCTCAGCGTTGATACCTCAGCCTTGATACCTCAGCCTTGATACCTCAGCCTTGATACCTCAGCCTTGATACCTCAGCCTTGATACCTCAGCCATGTTACCTCAGCCTTGATACCTCAGCGTTGATACCTCTGCGTTGATACCTCAGCGTGGATACCTCAGCATTGATACCTCAGCCTTGATACCTCAGCCTTGATACCTCAGCCTTGATACCTCAGCGTTGATACCTCAGCGTTGACACATCAGCCTTGATACCTCAGCCTTGATACCTCAGCGTTGATGCCTCAGCGTTGATACCTCAGCCTTGATACCTCAGCCTTGATACCTCAGCCTTGATACCGCAGCCTTGATACCTCAGCCTTGATACCTCAGCGTTGATACCTCAGCGTTGATACCTCAGCGTTGAAACCTCAGCGTTGATACCTCAGCCTTGATACCTCAGCCTTGATACCTCAGCCTTGATACCTCAGCCTTGATACCTCAGCGTTGATACCTCAGCGGTGATACCTCAGCGTTGATACCTCAGCCTTGATACCTCAGCCTTGATACCTCAGCGTTGATGCCTCAGCGTTGATACCTCAGCGTTGATGCCTCAGCGTTGATGCCTCAGCGTTGATACCTCAGCGTTGATACCTCAGCGTTGATACCTCAGCGTTGATACCTCAGCGTTGATACCTCAGCGTTGATACCTCAGCGTTGATACCTCAGCGTTGATACCTCAGCGTTGATACCTCAGCATTGATACCTCAGCCTTGATACCTCAGCCTTGATACCTCAGCCTTGATATCTCAGCGTTGATACCTCAGCGTTGATACCTCAGCGTTGATACCTCAGCCTTGATACCTCAGCCTTGATACCTCAGCCTTGATACCTCAGCCTTGATACCTCAGCGTTGATACTTCAGCCTTGATAACTCAGCGTTGATACCTCAGCGTTGATACCTCAGCCTTGATACCTCAGCCTTGATACCTCAGCCTTGATACCTCAGCGTTGATACCTCAGCGTTGATACCTCAGCGTTGATACCACAGCATTGATACCTCAGCCTTGATACCTCAGCCTTGATACCTCAGCCTTGATACCTCAGCCTTGATACCTCAGCCTTGATACCTCAGACTTGATATCTCAGCCTTGAAACCTCAGCCATGATACCTCAGCCTTGATACCTCAGCCATGATACCTCAGCCTTGATACCTCAGCCATGATACCTCAGCGTTGATACCTCAGCGTTCATACCTCAGCGTTGATACCTCAGCCTTGATACCTCAGCCATGATACCTCAGCGTTGATACCTTAGCCTTGATACCTCAGCCTTGATACCTCAGCCATGATACCTCAGCCTTGATACCTCAGCGTTGATACCTCAGCCTTGATACCTCAGCCTTGATACCTCAGCCTTGATACCTCAGCCTTGATACCTCAGCCTTGATACCTCAGTCTTGATACCTCAGCCTTGATACCTCAGCCTTGATACCTCAGCCTTGATACCTCAGCCCTGATACCTCAGCCATGATACCTCAGCCTTGATACCTCAGCCATGATACCTCAGCCTTGATACCTCAGCCTTGATACCTCAGCCTTGATACCTCAGCCTTGATACCTCAGCCTTGATACCTCAGCCTTGATACCTCAGCCTTGATACCTCAGTCTTGATACCTCAGCCTTGATACCTCAGCCTTGATACCTCAGCCTTGATACCTCAGCCCTGATACCTCAGCCATGATACCTCAGCCATGATACCTCAGCCTTGATACCTCAGCCATGATACCTCAGCCTTGATACCTCAGCCTTGATATCTCAGCCATGATACCTCAGCCTTGATACCTCAGCCTTGATACCTCAGCCTTGATACCTCAGCCTTGATACCTCAGCCATGATACCTCAGCCTTGATACCTCAGCCTTGATGCCTCAGCCATGATACCTCAGCCTTGATACCTCAGCGTTGATACCTCAGCCTTGATACCTCAGCCTTGATACCTCAGCCTTGATACCTCAGCCTTGATACCTCAGCCTTGATACCTCAGCCATGTTACCTCAGCCTTGATACCTCAGCGTTGATACCTCTGCGTTGATACCTCAGCGTGGATACCTCAGCATTGATACCTCAGCCTTGATACCTCAGCCTTGATACCTCAGCCTTGATACCTCAGCGTTGATACCTCAGCGTTGACACATCAGCCTTGATACCTCAGCCTTGATACCTCAGCGTTGATGCCTCAGCGTTGATACCTCAGCCTTGATACCTCAGCCTTGATACCTCAGCCTTGATACCGCAGCCTTGATACCTCAGCCTTGATACCTCAGCGTTGATACCTCAGCGTTGATACCTCAGCGTTGAAACCTCAGCGTTGATACCTCAGCCTTGATACCTCAGCCTTGATACCTCAGCCTTGATACCTCAGCCTTGATACCTCAGCGTTGATACCTCAGCGGTGATACCTCAGCGTTGATACCTCAGCCTTGATACCTCAGCCTTGATACCTCAGCGTTGATGCCTCAGCGTTGATACCTCAGCGTTGATGCCTCAGCGTTGATGCCTCAGCGTTGATACCTCAGCGTTGATACCTCAGCGTTGATACCTCAGCGTTGATACCTCAGCGTTGATACCTCAGCGTTGATACCTCAGCGTTGATACCTCAGCGTTGATACCTCAGCGTTGATACCTCAGCATTGATACCTCAGCCTTGATACCTCAGCCTTGATACCTCAGCCTTGATATCTCAGCGTTGATACCTCAGCGTTGATACCTCAGCGTTGATACCTCAGCCTTGATACCTCAGCCTTGATACCTCAGCCTTGATACCTCAGCCTTGATACCTCAGCCTTGATACCTCAGCGTTGATACCTCAGCCTTGATACCTCAGCGTTGATACTTCAGCCTTGATACCTCAGCCTTGATACCTCAGAGTTGATACCTCAGCGTTGATACCTCAGCGTTGATACCTCAGCCTTGATGCCTCAGCCTTGATACCTCAGCCTTGATACCTCAGCCTTGATACCTCAGCCATGATACCTCAGCCTTGATACCTCAGCCTTGATACCTCAGCGTTGATGCCTCAGCCTTGATACCTCAGCGTTGATGCCTCAGCGTTGATGCCTCAGCGTTGATGCCTCAGCGTTGATACCTCAGCGTTGATACCTCAGCGTTGATACCTCAGCGCTCATACCTCAGCATTGATACCTCAGCCTTGATACCTCAGCGTTGATACCTCAGCGTTGATACCTCAGCGTTGATACCTCAGCGTTGATACCTCAGCGTTGATACCTCAGCGTTGATACCTCAGCCTTGATACCTCAGCGTTGATACCTCAGCGTTGATACCTCAGCGTTGATACCTCAGCCTTGATACCTCAGCCTTGATACCTCAGCCTTGATACCTCAGCCTTGATACCTCAACCTTGATACCTCAGCCTTGATACCTCAGCGTTGATACCTCAGCGTTGATACCTCAGCCTTGATACCTCAGCCTTGATACCTCAGCCTTGATACCTCATACTTGATACCACAGCCTTGATACCTCAGCCTTGATACTTCAGCCTTGATACCTCAGCCTTGATACCTCAAAGTTGATACCTCAGCCTTGATACCTCAGCCTTTATACCTCAGCTTTGATACCTCAGCCTTGATACCTCAGCCTTGATACCTCAGCCTTGATACCTCAAAGTTGATACCTCAGCCTTGATACCTCAACCTTGATACCTCAGCCTTGATACCTCAGCCTTGATACCTCAGCGTTAATACCTCAGCCTTGATACCTCAGCCTTGATACCTCAGCCTTGATACCTCAGCCTTTATAGCTCAGCCTTGATACCTCGGCCTTGATACCTCAGCGTTGATACCTCAGCCTTGATACCTCAGCGTTGATACCCCAGCCTTGATACCTCAGCATTGATACCTCAGTCTTAATACCTCAGGCTTGATACCTCAGCGTTGATACCTCACCCTTGATACCTCAGCGTTGATACCTCAGCGTTGATACCTCAGCGTTGATACTTCAGCCTTGATACCTCAGCGTTGATACCTCAGCGTTGATACCTCAGCCATGATACCTCAGCCATGATACCTCAGCCTTGATACCTCAGCCATGATACCTCAGCCTTGATACCTCAGCCCTGATACCTCAGCCTTGATACCTCAGCCTTGATACCTCAGCCATGATACCTCAGCCTTGATACCTCAGCCTTGATACCTCAGCCTTGATACCTCAGCCTTGATACCTCAGCCATGATACCTCAGCCTTGATACCTCAGCCTTGATACCTCAGCCATGATACCTCAGCCTTGATACCTCAGCGTTGATACCTCAGCCTTGATACCTCAGCCTTGATACCTCAGCCTTGATACCTCAGCCTTGATACCTCAGCCATGATACCTCAGCCTTGATACCTCAGCCTTGATACCTCAGCGTTGATACCTCTGCGTTGATACCTCAGCGTGGATACCTCAGCATTGATACCTCAGCCTTGATACCTCAGCCTTGATACCTCAGCCTTGATACCTCAGCGTTGATACCTCAGCGTTAACACATCAGCCTTGATACCTCAGCCTTGATACCTCAGCGTTGATGCCTCAGCGTTGATACCTCAGCCTTGATACCTCAGCCTTGATACCTCACCCATGATACCTCAGCCTTGATACCTCAGCCTTGATACCTCAGCGTTGATGCCTCAGCCTTGATACCTCAGCGTTGATGCCTCAGCGTTGATGCCTCAGCGTTGATGCTTCAGCGTTGATACCTCAGCGTTGATACCTCAGCGTTGATACCTCAGCGTTGATACCTCAGCATTGATACCTCAGCCTTGATACCTCAGCGTTGATACCTCAGCGTTGATACCTCAGCGTTGATACCTCAGCGTTGATACCTCAGCGTTGATACCTCAGCGTTGATACCTCAGCCTTGATACCTCAGCGTTGATACCTCAGCGTTGATACCTCAGCGTTAATACCTCAGCCTTGATACCTCAGCCTTGATACCTCAGCCTTGATACCTCAGCCTTTATAGCTCAGCCTTGATACCTCGGCCTTGATACCTCAGCGTTGATACCTCAGCCTTGATACCTCAGCGTTGATACCCCAGCCTTGATACCTCAGCATTGATACCTCAGTCTTAATACCTCAGGCTTGATACCTCAGCGTTGATACCTCAGCCTTGATACCTCAGCGTTGATACCTCAGCGTTGATACCTCAGCGTTGATACTTCAGCCTTGATACCTCAGCGTTGATACCTCAGCGTTGATACCTCAGCCATGATACCTCAGCCATGATACCTCAGCCTTGATACCTCAGCCATGATACCTCAGCCTTGATACCTCAGCCCTGATACCTCAGCCTTGATTACTCAGCCTTGATACCTCAGCCATGATACCTCAGCCTTGATACCTCAGCCTTGATACCTCAGCCTTGATACCTCAGCCTTGATACCTCAGCCATGATACCTCAGCCTTGATACCTCAGCCTTGATACCTCAGCCATGATACCTCAGCCTTGATACCTCAGCGTTGATACCTCAGCCTTGATACCTCAGCCTTGATACCTCAGCCTTGATACCTCAGCCTTGATACCTCAGCCATGATACCTCAGCCTTGATACCTCAGCGTTGATACCTCTGCGTTGATACCTCAGCGTGGATACCTCAGCATTGATACCTCAGCCTTGATACCTCAGCCTTGATACCTCAGCCTTGATACCTCAGCGTTGATACCTCAGCGTTGACACATCAGCCTTGATACCTCAGCCTTGATACCTCAGCGTTGATGCCTCAGCGTTGATACCTCAGCCTTGATACCTCAGCCTTGATACCTCAGCCTTGATACCGCAGCCTTGATACCTCAGCCTTGATACCTCAGCGTTGATACCTCAGCGTTGATACCTCAGCGTTGAAACCTCAGCGTTGATACCTCAGCCTTGATACCTCAGCCTTGATACCTCAGCCTTGATACCTCAGCCTTGATACCTCAGCGTTGATACCTCAGCGGTGATACCTCAGCGTTGATACCTCAGCCTTGATACCTCAGCCTTGATACCTCAGCGTTGATGCCTCAGCGTTGATACCTCAGCGTTGATGCCTCAGCGTTGATGCCTCAGCGTTGATACCTCAGCGTTGATACCTCAGCGTTGATACCTCAGCGTTGATACCTCAGCGTTGATGCCTCAGCGTTGATACCTCAGCGTTGATACCTCAGCGTTGATACCTCAGCGTTGATACCTCAGCGTTGATACCTCAGCATTGATACCTCAGCCTTGATACCTCAGCCTTGATACCTCAGCCTTGATACCTCAACGTTGATACCTCAGCGTTGATACCTCAGCGTTGATACCTCAGCCTTGATACCTCAGCCTTGATACCTCAGCCTTGATACCTCAGCCTTGATACCTCAGCCTTGATACCTCAGCGTTGATACCTCAGCCTTGATACCTCAGCGTTGATACCTCAACCTTGATACCTCAGCCTTGATACCTCAGAGTTGATACCTCAGCGTTGATACCTCAGCGTTGATACCTCAGCCTTGATGCCTCAGCCTTGATACCTCAGCCTTGATACCTCATACTTGATACCACAGCCTTGATACCTCAGCCTTGATACTTCAGCCTTGATACCTCAGCCTTGATACCTCAAAGTTGATACCTCAGCCTTGATACCTCAGCCTTTATACCTCAGCTTTGATACCTCAGCCTTGATACCTCAGCCTTGATACCTCAGCCTTGATACCTCAAAGTTGATACCTCAGCCTTGATACCTCAACCTTGATACCTCAGCCTTGATACCTCAGCCTTGATACCTCAGCGTTAATACCTCAGCCTTGATACCTCAGCCTTGATACCTCAGCCTTGATACCTCAGCCTTTATAGCTCAGCCTTGATACCTCGGCCTTGATACCTCAGCGTTGATACCTCACCCTTGATACCTCAGCGTTGATACCCCAGCCTTGATACCTCAGCATTGATACCTCAGTCTTAATACCTCAGGCTTGATACCTCAGCGTTGATACCTCAGCCTTGATACCTCAGCGTTGATACCTCAGCGTTGATACCTCAGCGTTGATACTTCAGCCTTGATACCTCAGCCTTGATACCTCAGCCTTGATACCTCAGCCTTGATACCTCAGCCTTGATACCTCAGCCTTGATACCTCAGCGTTGATACCACGGCATTGATACCTCAGCCTTGATACCTCAGCCTTGATACCTCAGCGTTGATACCTCAGCGTTGATACCTCAGCGTTGATACCTCAGCGTTGATACCTCAGCCTTGATACCTCAGCCTTGATACTTCAGCCTTGATACCTCAGCCTTGATACCTCAGCCATGATACCTCAGCCTTGATACCTCAGCCATGATACCTCAGCCTTGATACCTCAGCCTTGATACCTCAGCCTTGATACCTCAGCCTTGATACCTCAGCCTTGATACCTCAGCCATGATACCTCAGCGTTGATACCTCAGCCTTGATACCTCAGCCTTGATACCTCAGCCATGATACCTCAGCCTTGATACCTCAGCCTTGATACCTCAGCCATGATACCTCAGCCTTGATACCTCAGCCTTGATACCTCAGCCTTGATACCTCAGTCTTGATACCTCAGCCTTGATACCTCAGCCTTGATACCTCAGCCTTGATACCTCAGCCCTGATACCTCAGCCATGATACCTCAGCCTTGATACCTCAGCCATGATACCTCAGCCTTGATACCTCAGCCCTGATATCTCAGCCTTGATACCTCAGCCTTGATACCTCAGCCATGATACCTCAGCCTTGATACCTCAGCCTTGATACCTCAGCCTTGATACCTCAGCCTTGATACCTCAGCCTTGATACCTCAGCCATGATACCTCAGCCTTGATACCTCAGCCTTGATACCTCAGCCATGATACCTCAGCCTTGATACCTCAGCGTTGATACCTCAGCCTTGATACCTCAGCCTTGATACCTCAGCCTTGATACCTCAGCCATGATACCTCAGCCTTGTTACCTCAGTCTTGATACCTCAGCCATGATACCTCAGCCTTGATACCTCAGCGTTGATACCTCAGCCTTAATACCTCAGCCTTGATACCTCAGCCTTGATACCTCAGCCTTGATACCTCAGCCTTGATACCTCAGCCTTGATACCTCAGCCTTGTGCAACCTTCTGCTCTTTTATTATTACTGGTTCTTGTTAATGTGAGAAATCACGAAAGCGTTTGGAATTTCACAACTTTTTCACAGTTGTTGTTGTGCATATTGTGGTATCACCTGTCTGCTGTTATCTTCCTTCGTTATATATATAAAATGTCGTGCCGAATAGGTAAAATTGGTCAACAACTCATTTAAAATTAAGTCGTTCTTAAAATTTTTCTTGTACGACACATTATCCCGCCTCAAGAGACAGCACAACGTACATGCCACCTTATCCACTCAGCCATCGATCCTACAAAGATCATGCACCAAGCAGACATAGGTGATTTTCGTGATCCGAGAAGGAGAATGAAATTAATCCTTGAGCATACCACTGCCACGAGTGTCCTCGGATCACGAAAAACACCTAGCTATTCTGGGTGTGTGATCCTTGTAGGAACGATGGTTGAGTGGGTAAGGTTACATGTACGTTGTGTTATCTCTTGAGATGGGACAATGTGTCGTGGGGTCGAACTGTAGTGGGGGTTCGTAGATGTGATGGTTGGAGTAAAACACACTTGTTGGATGGTAACACTCACTTATATTAGCAGAGTATGAAGGGGGAGAGCCCAACCTGCTGAATATAAGTGCTACCATCCAACGACTTATGTTTAAATCCAACCATCACATCTCCACGAACCCTCCCAACAGAACCCTGGCCTGCCGTAGTTTGATAAATGATTCAAAACCACTTGTTTCGTGGTTTCATTGCTATATATATATATATATATATATATATATATATATATATATATATATATATATATATATATATATATATATATATATATGTGTGTGTGTGTGTGTGTGTGTGTGTGTGTGTGTGTGTGTATTGATAGATTTTTTACTTACAAGAGGAAAACAGGTTCAGTTCTTGGAATTGAGCCACTCAGTGGCATCAAGGAACCTCCACTGAGGGTTGTAGTTACGAGTTAACTTAAATAAGTCTAATCTTACCAAAAATGACAAATATTCGAATTTCTGAAATATTTCGAGAACGTAGAAATGCACGAAGGTCACTTCGTCCAATATTTCACGCTCTAATTGGAAAACAGATTGAATTCTCATATAGAGTAGGACGGTGTCACACTGCTCATGTACCTAGTTTTGTTGAATAACAAAATCAATCTCCCTCTCTCTCTCACCCCCACCCACCCACCCATCCAATAACCCTCACTCCTTCTCTCTCTCTCTCACCCCCACCCACCCACCCATCCAATAACCCTCACTCCTTCTCTCTCTCTCTCACCCCCACCCACCCACCCATCCAATAACCCTCACTCCTTCTCTCTCTCTCTCACCCCAACCACCACCATCCCAATAACCCTCACTCCTTCTCTCTCTCTCACCCCCCCACCCACCCCATCCAATAACCCTCACTCCTTCTCTCTCTCTCTCACCCCCACCCACCCAAACAACCAATCACCCTCTCTCTCTCTCTCACCCCCACCCACCCACCCATCCAATAACCCTCACTACTCCTCTCATCTCTCTCACCCCCCCACCCACCCAACCAACCAATCACCCTCCCTCTCTCTCTCTCACCCCCACCCACCCACACCTACAATACCCCTCACTCCTTCTCTCTCTCTCTCACCCCCACCCACCCAACCAACCAATCACCCTCCCTCTCTCTCTCTCACCCCCACCCACCCACCCATCCAATAACCCTCACTCCTTCTCTCTCTCTCTCACCCCCACCCACCCAACCAACCAATCACCCTCCCTCTCTCTCTCTCACCCCCACCCACCCACCCATCCAATAACCCTCACTCCTTCTCTCTCTCTCTCACCCCCACCCACCCAACCAACCAATCACCCTCCCTCTCTCTCTCTCACCCCCCACCCACCCACCCATACAATAACCCTCACTCCTTCTCTCTCTCTCTCACCCCCACCCACCCAACCAACCAATCACCCTCCTCTCTCTCTCTCACCCCCACCCACCCACCCATCCAATACACCTCACTCCTTCTCTCTCTCTCTCACTCCCACCCACCCCAACCAACCAATCACCCTCCCTCTCTCTCTCTCACCCCCACCCACCCACCCATCCAATAACCCTCACACCTTCTCTCTCTCTCTCACCCCCACCCACCCAACCAACCAATCACCCTCCCTCTCTCTCTCTCACCCCCACCCACCCACCCATCCAATAATCCTCACTCCTTCTCTCTCTCTCTCACCCCCACCCACCCAACCAACCAATCACCCTCCCTCTCTCTCTCTCACCCCCACCCACCCACCCATCCAATAACCCTCACTCCTTCTCTCTCTCTCTCACCCCCACCCACCCAACCAACCAATCACCCTCCCTCTCTCTCTCTCACCCCCACCCACCCACCCATCCAATAACCCTCACTCCTTCTCTCTCTCTCTCACTCCCACCCACCCAACCAACCAATCACCCTCCCTCTCTCTCTCTCACCCCCACCCACCCACCCATCCAATAACCCTCACTCCTTCTCTCTCTCTCTCACCCCCACCCACCCAACCAACCAATCACCCTCCCTCTCTCTCTCTCACCCCCACCCACCCACCCATCCAATAATCCTCACTCCTTCTCTCTCTCTCTCACCCCCACCCACCCAACCAACCAATCACCCTCCCTCTCTCTCTCTCACCCCCACCCACCCACCCATCCAATAACCCTCACTCCTTCTCTCTCTCTCTCTCACCCCCACCCACCCAACCAACCAATCACCCTCTCTCTCTCTCTCTCTCTCTCTCTCTCTCTCTCTCTCTCTCTCTCACCCCCACCCACCCAACCAACCAATCACCCTCCCCTCTCTCTCTCTCCCTCTCTCTCTCACACACCCCCACCCACCCAACCAACCAATCACCCTCCCTCTCTCTCTCTCACCCCCACCCACCCACCCATCCAATAACCCTCACTCCTTCTCTCTCTCTCTCTCACCCCCACCCACCCAACCAACCAATCACCCTCTCTCTCTCTCTCTCTCTCTCTCTCTCTCTCTCTCTCTCTCTCTCTCTCTCTCTCTCTCACCCCCACCCACCCAACCAACCAATCACCCTCTCTCTCTCTCTCTCTCTCTCTCTCTCTCTCTCTCTCTCACCCCCACCCACCCAAACAACCATTCACCCTCCCTCCCTGTCTCCCCACCTTCCCTTCGTCTCTCTCTCTCTCTCTCTCTCTCTCTCTCTCTCTCTCTCTCTCTCTCTCTCTCTCTCTCTCTCTATCTATCTATCTATCTATCTATCTCTATCTCTCTCCAACTAGACCATCTCTATATCCTCTGGATATAAAGGATTTATTTCATTAAAGTTAATTAAGTCGCTGAAACTATAATTACGCAGAGTTACGTCAGGATTTGTGGAGGTCAACCTAACTTATCAAAACACAGGTCGCAACTTAATCCAA
>NC_091322.1:5674900-5734900 GCF_038502225.1 Cherax quadricarinatus | reverse complement strand
GGACCCGCCTCATTACATGTAAACAATGCGAATTTTAGCACTGGGCGAAGCAGACGCGGCAGAGGCCAGATAAGACACTCTTCTATATATAAATACTGCCTTGGTAGAGCATTTCTGCTGGTTTTTCTCTCACTGTTCTCTAACATTTCTTTCTTTAATTATATATATATATATATATATATATATATATATATATATATATATATATATATATATATTATATATATATATATATATATATATATATATATATATATATATATATATATATATATATATATATATATTATCACACTGGCCGATTCCCACCAAGGCAGGGTGGCCCGAAAAAGAAAAACTTTCACCATCATTCACTCCATAACTGTCTTGCCAGAAGGGTGCTTTACAGTACAGTTTTTAAACTGCAACATTAACACCCCTCCTTCAGAGTGCAGGCACTGTACTTCCATCTCCAGGACTCAAGTCCGGCCTGCCGGTTTCCCTGAACCCCTTCATAAATGTTACTTTGCTCACACTCCAACAGCACGTCAAGTATTAAAAACCATTTGTCTCCATTCACTCCTATCAAACACGCTCACGCATGCCTGCTGGAAGTCCAAGCCCCTCGCACACAAAACCTCCTTTACCCCCTCCCTCCAACCTTTCCTAGGCCGACCCCTACCCCGCCTTCCTTCCACTACAGACTGATACACTCTTGAAGTTATTCTGTTTCGCTCCATTCTCTCCACATGTCCGAACCACCTCAACAACCCTTCCTCAGCCCTCTGGACAACAGTTTTGGTAATCCCGCACCTCCTCCTAACTTCCAAACTACAAATTCTCTGCATTATATTCACACCACACATTGCTCTCAGACTTGACAACTCCACTGCCTCCAGCCTTCTCCTCGCTGCAACATTCATCACCCATGCTTCACACCCATATATGAGCGTTGGTAAAACTATACTCTCATACATTCCCCTCTTTGCCTCCAAGGACAAAGTTCTTTGTCTCCACAGACTCCTAAGTGCACCACTCACCCTTTTCCCCTCATCAATTCTATGATTCACCTCATGTGTGTGTGTGTGTGTGTGTGTGTGTGTGTGTGTCATGCCGAATAGGTCAAACTTGCGATTTTGGCTTAAATAGAAACTGTCTTCTTGCCTAATAACGACTAACACACAGATATCTATTTTTACTGCTACTTGGAAAAGGTCAGTAAGTTGTATAAAAAAAAAACTTGTCTATGTATAAAAACTGCTCCTCTTAGGGACTCTAGTGGCGCCTCATCCGTCCTGATATGTTGCTGTGACTTTCTGGTATTCAAATATTTCTTGAGCCATCCTAGTGTCTTAAGTTACTCCGGCTCGTGGGTACAGTTTATATACTCCGGCTCGTGGGTACAGTTTATATACTCCGGCTCGTGGGTACAGTTTATATACTCCGGCTCGTGGGTACAGTTTATATACTCCGGCTCGTGGGTACAGTTTATATACTCCGGCTCATGGGTACAGTTTATATACTACGGCTCGTGGGTACAGTTTATATACTCCGGCTCGTGGGTACAGTTTATATACTCCGGCTCGTGGGTACAGTTTATATACTCCGGCTCGTGGGTACAGTTTATATACTCCGGCTCATGGGTACAGTTTATATACTCCGGCTCGTGGGTACAGTTTATATACTCCGGCTCGTGGGTGCAGTTTATATACTCCGGCTCGTGGGTACAGTTTATATACTCCGGCTCGTGGGTACAGTTTATATACTCCGGCTCGTGGGTACAGTTTATATACTCCGGCTCGTGGGTACAGTTTATATACTCCGGCTCGTGGATACAGTTTATATACTCCGGCTCGTGGGTACAGTTTATATACTCCGGCTCGTGGGTACAGTTTATATACTCCGGCTCGTGGGTACAGTTTATATACTACGGCTCGTGGATACAGTTTATATACTCCGGCTCGTGGGTACAGTTTATATACTCCGGCTCGTGGGTACAGTTTATATACTCCGGCTCGTGGGTACAGTTTATATACTACGGCTCGTGGGTACAGTTTATATACTACGGCTCGTGGGTACAGTTTATATACTCCGGCTCGTGGGTACAGTTTATATACTCCGGCTCGTGGGTACAGTTCATATAGTAGTCTTCCATGTGCTGTATTAAAGGTTTTCATTCCCTGTAGAACAAAATTCAACTACTCTTAAATTTCTCGTTAATTTACGTCAGCGTTTCTTGCTATTTAATGGATTTAATAGTTGGGAGTTTCTCTCTCCGAGGCTGTGTTGATGGCCTTGTGATGCAGTGTGATCTCAAGTGCTCTATCTCATAAAATTTACTCAAATTGCATTCATAGGGTGTGCTAAACCAGTACTATGGTTACCACCAATACCTTAAATCAAGAGCCCTTCGCCAGCATCAAAACACCTGTTTTAAAGGGGTTGCATTGTTTCAATATGAAAAAAGTTGCCATCGTCAAGATGTCAGGGAGGATTTATAACTTTTACTGTTTTGCCGAAGATCAGTGCAAATCGCTTGCTCAGTGTTGTCACTTCCCGTTTCAATATCCAAGCCAATATTTGCCAGTTCTCACTGCTTTTGACGCCTCCTCTTCTACGTTTAAACTTCCCGGAGTTAATATTTCATCGTTTGCTAGCTGTGAGTTGCGTGCCTTCACTTTCTTCTTGCATTAAGTATTCCCTTTTCTGATGCGAAAACTCTCAGAAACAGTTTTCACATCTCTACAAAAGTTCGCATTTTCGGGGAAAAGGGATTCATCCTTTTTTTCTGTGCAAGATTTGATTTTAAGCAATCGTTTTCCTATTGATGTCTCTGCTGAGTAACCTTGCTAGGGAGCTATCGTTAGATTGCTTCTAAATAACATTCCTGCTTTCCTAATAGTTCTGAGGATCAAGTTAAGAGTATTTAAAGTATTCCGTTCACTACTCGATCCCAAAAAAGTATCCCCGCGATGACAACCTCAGTCCACAGTAACTAATTGCTCGCTATTGAAATAGTGTTGAATTGCAGCATGAGTTGATAATGCAGTTAACTATTAGAATTGAAGATCTGAAGGGAATCAAAGTAGGTATTCACAAGTCATCATAAGGACACTAATATCCAAATTTATTCGATAAAAGTGGTGAATTAGGACATTGCCCAAATATATTTTCCTTCCAAAGACCATGAAAACCAATATCCAAAAATAGACAAGCACATTAAGCTTGAAGCCACTTATAAAGTGCTTTATTAAGTCTTAAGCTTCGAAAGATTGAAGCTAATCAGATGCGACACTTAGAAATTATCGAATGAAAAGCAGTATTTTAATTTTACCATTTACCAAATTAGCAAATTGGGACTTACAACCAAAATTAATCCAAAATTTCTCCAATTAAAACTGACAACATTTTAAGAAGGTACATGATATACAAATTTTTAACAATGGTCTTGAGTGCACAAAAATATTATAGGCACATAAAGGAACAAAGATAATTTAACCTAGAACCACCAAATACAGTCAAACACTGATTTATTTCTCATCAGATGACACATTCCCCAATTCACAGGAACTAATTTGAGTAATAAAACTAACGCATGACAAAATAACATCTACACATTCCAATAATTATACCAACCCTTTTCTAAGTAGGATAAACCGGTTTTGAATATTTGAAGGCGATCAGAGGAGCCTGTCTCCGGAAACAAAATTAAGGAATTGCCTACTTATAATTATCATGAAGGGAGCGCTAACCCCGTAGGGATTATCCAGCGTATGTTTGGGGGAGGGGTGATGGAAGGCATTCAAGTTTAATTCAGGTAATTCCAGCATAGATCCAATTCCCTAGATCAAGAGCCCCTCACCAGCTTCAAAGAACAACTGCCTACACAGATTTGTGCACAGGTACCCACACAGGCAGCTAATCCCATGAATCTTGTCTAAGATACATTACACAAGCGTTGAACAAGTGGATATAGCGCTTGGTTCTGATTATAATATAAAGCGTTGAAAATTTAAAGCCGGTTGAATATGGCGTTCAAGAGTATTGAAAATAAATTTTTGAGAAAGCCGACGAAATTACTGCTAAGAATGTCTCAAAAAACTGAAAATCATGTCTCGCCAACCTTATTAATACGATAAAACCTCGAATTTTATTTCTTTTTCAAGTTTTCTGTTTTCATGCCATTTAAAGTTTTTTTTTATAATCCTGTACGAAAAAATATTTAATTAAGATTATTCTAAAAATTTAATTTCATAAAACTGGCCAACAAAATGGCAGATTGGCACTAACAGCCAAAATTAATACAAAATTACTCTCTTAAGATCCACCAGAATTTAGGGTTTGAAGCTGATCAGAAAAATTTTCTAGTTATTACATGGAAAACAATTAATAAAATTAGTAAAAATTAATAAAATTGACAAATTGAATTTTTCACATCTCAGAGTGACAAGCTGCGTTTTAATAAAACCCGCCAATGTTAAGTTTGAAGCCTATCAGAAAAGACGTTCTCCAGTAACTGATTTGATTCCAACTATTCCAAGTTCTTCTTTTAATCTATTTCGGTAAAATTTTCAATTTTCACCTACTCGAACTAAGCTTATGGGGCCTCATCCTTCTTAAAGAATGCATCGTCAATTATATTTTGAAGCCAATCAAAAGAAGCATTACTTAGTAAATGAATAAAAAATAAAAATCACTATTTAATAAAATCGGCAAATTTAAAGCCGGTCAGAAGATTCATTTTCCAGCTACGGCAGGAATTCCAACGATTCCATTTTTGTATTGTTATTTAATACCAAAAAATTTGCTTGCACGCAAACGAAATTATTAGATATCATCCTGGGGCCAAGATACATCAAGTCATTAAATATTAAAGTCGTTCAGAAGTTAAGCTGATTATTTCACGGGCAATATTTTACAAGACGACCAAATCTGCATCTACA
Source organism: Cherax quadricarinatus (assembly GCF_038502225.1). Classification (NCBI taxonomy): domain Eukaryota; kingdom Metazoa; phylum Arthropoda; class Malacostraca; order Decapoda; family Parastacidae; genus Cherax; species Cherax quadricarinatus. The sequence goes on along the minus strand of NC_091322.1, from coordinate 5,729,978 downwards.
CATTTCAGTCTCACTCTTCACCCTCGTCGATTTTTTTTTTTTTTTGGTACGTGTTTTAAACCTTCGAGGATTTTGGAAGTTATTCGAGCCATTCCAAGAATATGGAAATGGGTTCAACAACTTTTGTCGAAGGGAACATAAATATGCCAATTGCTCCAGTAATCTGGTCCTTCTTACAGTACGCAGGTGTTAAAATTTGAAGGCGACTGTACGAGGCGTTCTCGAATTATGAGCAAAATAAAATATAAAAGTAGAACATAACGAAAAAGAAAAATACTCAGGCAACCTCTTTAATTAAAGGTATCCCTTCGAGCTACCTAAAATATCGTATATATAATCAAGGCGGATGATTAAAGGGGAGAGAGAGTTTAATTTATTATTCAAACACTAACATTTCATCAGAAGATTTAAGAGATATTATCGATTTAAGAAGGCTTAAACCATAATTAATTGAATAATCCATATTATTAGAGTTTACCATATCAGACCATTACATTTGGGACCGATATTAATAAGCAGAGATTAGATAGTGTGTCCGCACTCGAACTTCACCCAACAAAATTATTTCTGGAGCCACTGTCTAGCATTGCTGAGGTATCTTGGAAGGTAATCAACCAACGCAACAGTCCTGTTTTTTAAGCACCAGAACCTTTATTGCGAGATTTCTTTATCGTTAAACTGGGCTGTAATGATCACATAAAATACAAGTTTATTTTTCAAGGTTTTGATAGAGGTAGTTTAAGTGAAGGAGAGAGGGGGGGGTGTAGAAACCCAAAATAGGTAGGATATCAAAATAGTTCCTTTAGTACTTTAGTGATAGCACTGTTTGTAGCTTTAGGTCAATTAAGATTTATTTATTATCCTCGCCTTAAGGTTATAGATTTCTCAGTTTATCATTACAAAAGTAAGCAGTCATCACCAGCACATGGGTTAACATGCCAGGCTTGCTAGAAGTTTGACATCAAGAAAGACCTGACCTACGGCACAGTCTCCAAAACTTGTCCCTTGTTATCAATGTTTCATGCAGGTCCTCTTGGTTCATCGCCATTTTTTATCATCCCAGAAAATAAATGTAAAGGGAGCGTGTGAGAGTGAGAGTAATACCTCAATTAATCTGTGATGGCAGTAACCACATCATGTGATAGAAGCCTTCACAAGTTTCTATACACATCTTTGAAGGCAACATATCCAACATTATAATGTTAGATATGAGTTCTATTAAAAGAAGGCGCCTTACAAGAGTTTGCTCTCTTTTGGTTCATATATAATAAAATTTGCTTTCTGAACAACTCCATCCATATGCCTAGAGCTTTTTCTAAAATAAGAAATATTGCATAGGACTAGCTAATGTTTTTATAACGTTCTGGAAACTATGGGATACCCAGACCAGATCTGCTCGTGTTATTTTGTATTTCAAAGAACTTAATAAATGTAGAATCTCTGTCTCGAGGTAAGTTCGCGATGATCACTTGTTCAATAGACATGTTTTTTTTGGATGAGTATTGCATGCTAATTGCTTTCAAATTTCCTGGATCTCCAAGTTCTGGTTACGTAATATTTGAATATGTCTTTGCTAAAGTTTTTCCACTATACAAAACATGATGACACTCTTCAGGTCACTTGTTCTATCTAGGCTGGAATATTGCTGCACACTAACAGCACCTTTCAAGGCAGGTGAAATTGCCGACCTAGAAAATGTACAGAGAACTTTCACGGCGCGCATAACGGAGATAAAACACCTCAATTACTGGGAGCGCTTGAGGTTCCTAAACCTGTATTCCCTGGAACGCAGGAGGGAGAGATACATGATTATATACACCTGGAAAATCCTAGAGGGACTAGTACCGAACTTGCACACGAAAATCACTCACTACGAAAGCAAAAGACTTGGCAGACGATGCACCATCCCCCCAATGAAAAGCAGGGGTGTCACTAGCACGTTAAGAGACCATACAATAAGTGTCAGGGGCCCGAGACTGTTCAACTGCCTCCCAGCACACATAAGGGGGATTACCAACAGACCCCTGGCAGTCTTCAAGCTGGCACTGGACAAGCACCTAAAGTCAGTTCCGGATCAGCCGGGCTGTGGCTCGTACGTTGGTTTGCGTGCAGCCAGCAGCAACAGCCTGGTTGATCAGGCTCTGATCCACCAGGAGGCCTGGTCACAGACCGGGCCGCGGGGGCGTTGACCCCGGAACTCTCTCCAGGTAAACTCCAGGTCCAGGTATGATGCCGTTAACTATTTTCACGATTAATTTCACATCCTGAGATAATATTGTGTTGGACAATAAAATTCTCTCTTTTCTTCTGCAAGAGTTATAATGCTAAATTTATCCTCCTTTACTCTCTACCCCCCCCCTCCCTCTCTCTTTCTCTCTTTCTCCCTCTCCTCCTCCCTCTCTCTTTCTCTCTTTCTCCCTCCCTCCCTCTCTCTCCCTCCCTTTTTCTCTATGTCTCTCTCTGTCTGTCTCTCTCTCTCTCTCTCTCTCTCTCTCTCTCTCTCTCTCTCTCTCTCTCTCTCTCTCTCTCTCTCTCTCTCTCTCTGTCTCTCTCTCTCTTTCTCTCTCTCTCTCTCTTTTTTTTTACACAGGGTTTGACAAGGTTAAGGATCCCTAGCTTTATTGACAAGCTATTTACAGGTTAAGGATTCCTAACTTTATTGGCAAGCTAAGAGCTGTTACCTACATCAGCTCATTTGAAAGCATTTTTATTGTTATGAGACATACAAGTAGGGAACAGGATGAAATTGGAGCCATCTGTGGGTCAGCATTTTCATTTGATCAACTGACTTTATCTCGTTGACATCATTATGCTGTACGAATGTGTTCCATACTCGAGTCATCCTAGGTATATATGATCTCAGATGGAGTGATGTTCTGGAGAAGGGTACAACCAGAGTGAAGTTGCTGCTTTCTGCCCGTCTTGTGGCATAAAAGCTTGTTTCACGCTGTCCTCGAAGTGGATCCAAGTGTGGTACTTTGACAATATTGGCCTTGTACATAATAGTAAGGCCACCCACATCCCTCCTATGTTGAAGGCTCTGATGAAATGACAGATCTATCCAGGATGGGTCCAGGCGAGAGATGAGACGTCTTGCTCTGTTCTCTACTCTGTCAAGCAGTCGCAGATGAGAGGGGGGGGGCAGGCAAACCAAGAAAGTGGAGCATACTCAAGGTGTGATCGTACTTGTGCCTCGTACAGAATCTTGCAACCCCTACTGTCAAGCAGATGCAAGATACGGCGAAGTGCTGTAAGCTTCTTGGCTGCCTTGTTTGCAAGATTTACAGCATGGTTCTTCATGGTTAGTTTGGAGTCAAATTTCACCCCAAGGATATCAACTTCTTCTCCAGGTGCCAACATCCTCCCATTCATCCTTACTACTGCACCAGCATTACCATCATGGTGCCTAGAGACGATCATCATTTGCATTTTCTTAGGTGCAAATGTTACTTGCCATCTATTTCTCCAAGCTGATATAGCTCTCAGCTGGTGATTGATGTAGCTTAAAGCAGCTGGCATTTCTTCTCTTGGATAAGTGAATGTCAGTGTACAGTCTTCTGCATATGCATGTGATTCTGGGATGAGATGAAGAAGGTCGTTGAAGTAGACATTCTCTCTGTCTCTCCCTCTCTCTCTCTCTCTCTCCCTTCCTCTATCTCTCTCCCTCTCTTTCTCCCCCTCTCTTTCTCCCTTCCTCTCTCTCCCCCCTCCCTCTCTCTTTTATTATTACTTTGGAATGAGTTAGGTAGCCTGTCTGTTAACGGACCGAGGATCGAGCCTCCACCATACCTTGCGCTGAATCACCAAAACTGGTTAAGCTTTTAACACAATAATAATAATAATAATAATAATAATAATAATAATAATAATAATAATAATCATAATAATAATAATACATAGGTAGTTGGTTGGTAGACAACAACCACCCAGGGAGGTACTACCGTCCTACCAAGTGAGTATAAAACGAAAACCTGTAATTGTTTTACATGATGGTAGGATTGCTGGTGTCTTTTGTCTGTCTCATAAACATGCAAGGTCTCAGGTACGTCTTGCTACTTCTTCTTACACTTACATCACACTACACATACATGTACAACCATATATATATATATACACACTCCTCTGGGTTTTCTTCCATTTTCTTACTAGTTCTTGTTCTTGTTTATTTCCTCTTTTCTTCATTGGGAAGTAAGCCATGCCTGTTGTAAGAGGCGACTAAATGCCTGGAGCAAAGGGCTAGTAATCCCATCTCCAGTATTAATTACTAAATTTGAAAAGAGAAATTTTCGTTTTTCTTTTTATTTCACCCTGCATCGGTGGGATATGGCCGGTTTGTTGAATAATAATAATAATAATAATAATAATAATAATAATAATAATAATAATAATAATAATAATAATAATAATAACAATAATAATATAATAATAATTCCTTTGCAGTGCTATCTACACTAGTGACTCGCACATTTATTCTTTAATCGGTAACTTTTCTCATGGTGTTGCTCTTCGTAGCTGCCATTTTAGAACAGGGAGGGTGTTGACATGACTATTTGCGGGGTATGGAGAGGGGAGATTTCTGGCTAATGTACAGAGAATGGGAAGAGGAAAGAGGGTGAGGCTGAACAGGAGTTGGTTCAAAGTTGCCTTTTATTGTTGGAGAGTTGTCAGTTGTATGGGTGGGAGTGTGGTTGGTTGGATAATGGAAACAGGTGGATGGCGGAGTGTCTGGATGAACGAGCAGAGACGAAGGTATGTGCGTTAAGATTGGGACGTAGGTAGGTAGGAAAGGGGGTGGGTGAGTGTGTGTGTGTGTGTGTGTGTGTGTACTGACCTAATTGTGGTTGCAGGGATCGAATCATAGCTCCTGGCCCCGCCTCTTCACTGGTCGCTACTAGGTCCACATTCTCCCTGCTCTATAAGCTTTATCGTGCCTCTTCTTAAAGCTATGTATGATACCTGCCTCCACTACCGCACTTTCCAGACAATTCCACTCCCTGACAACTCTATGACTGAAGAAATACTTCCTAACATCCCTGTGGCTCATCTGAGTCTTCAACTTCTAATTGAGACCCTTTGCTGCTGTGTCCCATCTCTGAATCATCCTGTCTCTGTCCACCTTTTCGATTCCTCTCAACATTTTATATGTCGTTATCATGTCCTCCCTGTCCCTCCTGTCCTCCAGTGTCGTCAGGTCGAGTTTCCTTAACGTCTCCTCGTAGGACATGCCCCTTAGCTCCGGGACTAGTCTCGTTGCAAACCTTTGCACTTTCTCTAGTTTCCTGACGTGCTTGGCCAGGTGTGAGTTTCAAACTGGAGCTTCATACTCTAATATGGGCCTGACGTACACGATGTACAGGATCCGGAACGACTCCTTACTGAGATGCCGGAATGCTATTCTAAGGTTCGCTATTCGCCCATATGTTGCAGCAGTTATTTGGCTGATGTGCGCCTAAGGAGATATGATCGGTATTATACACTCCAAAACCCTTTTCCTTGAGTGAGGTTTGTAGTCTTTGGCCAAATAGACTGTACTCAGTCTGCGGTCTTTTTTGCCCTTCCCCGATCTTCATGACTTTGCACTTGGTGGGGTTGAACTCCAGGAGCCAGTTGCTGGATCAGGCCTGTAGCCTGTCCAGATTCCTCTATAGTCCTGCCTTGTCCTTCTGTGATTGAATTCTCCTCACTAACTTCACATCGTCTGCAAACAGAGACACTTCTGAGTCTATTCCTTCCGTCACGTCGTTCACACATTCAAGAAACAGCACTGGTCCTAAGACTTACCCCTATGGAACCCCGCTCGTCACAGGCGCCCACTCTGACACCTCATCATGTACCATGACTCGATGATGCCTTCCAGTCAGGTATTTGATCCACTGCAATGCCTTCCCTGTTATACCTGCCTGATCCTCCAGCTTTTGCACTAATCTCTTGTGCGGTACTCTGTCAAAAGCATTCTTGTAGTCCAAGAAACTGCAATCTACCCACCCCTCTCTCTCCTGTCTTACTGCTGTCACCCTGTCATAGAACTCTAGTAGGTTCGTGGCACAGGATTTCCCGTCTTTGAATCCGTGCTGGTTGTCATTTATAAGCTCATCCATTTCTAGGTGGTCCACCACTCTTCTCCTTATGTGTGTACTCACCTATTTGTGGTTGCACGGGTCGATTCATAGCTCCTGGCTCCGCCTCTTCGCTGGTCACTACTATGTCCACTCTCTCCTTCTCGAACCTCTTCTTGAAGCTATGTATGGTACTTGCCTCCACTACCTCATTTCCCAAACTATTCCACTTCCTGACAACTCTATGACCGAAGAAATAATTCCTAACATTCCTGTGACTCATCAGAGTCTTCACCTTCCAACTGTGATCCCTTGGTGCCTTGTCCCATCTCTGGAACATCCTGTATCAGTCTACCTTGTCGATTCCTCTCAGTATTTTATATGTCGCTATCATGTCCGCTCTATTCCTCCTGTCATCCAGTGTCATCATGTTGTTTTCTCTTAACCTCTCCCCGTAGGGCATAGCCCTTAGTTCTGGGATTAGTCTTGTTGCAAACCTTTGCTCTTTCCCTAATTTCTTGACGTGTTTGACTAGGTGTGGGTTCCATACTCCAATAGGGGCCTGACATACACAGTGTACACTGTCTTGTATGATTTCTTCCTTAGATGTCGAAACTCTATTCTTAGGTTTTCCAAGCGCCCATATACTGCAGCACTTATTTGGTTGATGTGCGCCTCAGAAGATGTGCTCGGCATTATACTCACCCCAAGATCCTTTTCCTTGAGTGAGTTTAGCAGCCTTTGACTCCCTAAGCTGTACTCCATCTGCGGTCTTCTTTGCTCTCCCAAAATTTCATGACTTTGCACGAGCTGGGGTTAAACTCCAGGACCTATTTGTTGGGCCAGGCTGTCCAGATCTCCTTGTAGGCTTACCTGATCTTCGTCTACTTGTGTGGTCTCATTAGGTTCACATCGTCTGCGAAAAGGGACACATGTGAATCTATCCTATCCTATCTGTCATGTCATTCGCATATACTAGAAAGAGCACTGGATCTACAGTGCTAGTCACAGCACTTTGTTTTCATACTTGGTGCTGCGTCCTTTATACTTTATCATGACCCTCAGCCATGTAGGAAGACTCACACAAATTCTTGAGGGCTTGAGGAGGTATAGTATTTCATGCCTTATGTAGAGTAGCCTCCAGCCGTGGGATGGAGGCTGCTCTACAATAGTAAACTTCGTTGCACAATAGGGTTTAGGTCTGGGAAATTGCCTGGCCAGTCATTAAAGAACCTCACTTCATAGTCCTTAAGCCACTGAACTACAGATTTGGCGGTATGACACGGTGCACCATCCTGCATAAAAATCGTAAATCCACAGTTGTCAAATGCCTGAGGCAAATTGTTACACAATAACCCCAGGTAATTATACTGTTTCATATACTAGTTATGGGAAGCACAATGAGTTCACTAACACTCTGAGCACTGAAACACCCCCAAACCATGAACGAGTCTGGGTCTTTGGTGGTCCCACAGGTGCAGCATGGGTCTAGCGGGTCACTACCTCTGGGCCAGTACACATGTCCCCCACGTACTTCAGACCACTGTTGAGGATTCCAGTGAAGATATTTATTTGCATAATCCAGCCTTCGTTTCTTCTGTGGCTTGGAGAGGATCGGTTTTTTAACCTGGCGGTGACTACTGTAGCCCAGTTCTGACACACATCTCTTAACAGTTTTTACAGACACCTCTGAAAGAAGATGTGGGTTCTTTTCTTTCAATTCTCTAGCAGTTATCTTAGATGTACTCTCTAACCATTTCTTTAATACAGATAAGGTACAAGTAGATGTCTTCTTCGAGGGGCCAGGCCGAGGTTTGGCAGACGGTAACTCTGTACCTCCACCAGCCTTGAAATGCTGCACCCAGTTCCTCATTGAATAATCACACACACCAACATTCTCCACTGTTTCTTTCGTCTGGTGCCCAGCTTTGTGAAGCTCTATAATTTGAGCTATAGTTTCAGGTGTTAAAGACTTCCTTTTACACATAATCAAACATGTATAGCCCCAAAACCAAAGGGAACACTGGACAAAAGATGGGGCGGATAAGAGACAAAAGTGTAACACTTCCTCTCACCACGGCACTGAGCACTGAGGAGTCACTGTGGAGTGTGGGGCAGGCCGTGACGTCATGCTACCGGCTGCTACCGGCATAATACACTGATGAAAAAAGAACCCCTGTATGGTAGACTTTTGCTTTTCGTCACGGCATTATGGTGGGGCGCTCACCCGGCATAATGCCGTGACTAGCACTGTAGGACTGACTCTTGTGGAATCCCACTCGACATACACCAACTCTGACACCTTGTAGCATACAACACTCGCTGTTTCTTTCCTGTCTGGTATTCCTTGATCCATTTCAGTACTTTCCTTGTTATTCCTGCCTGCTCCTGTAGCTTTTCGACTAGTCTCTTGTGTGGTACTGTGTAGAAAGCCTTCTTACAGTCCAGGAAGATGCAGTCTACTCATCCCTCTCTCTCCTGTCTAAGTTCTCTTACCTAATCGTAGAACTCCAGTAGATCTGTGATGCAGGATTTCCCTTCCCTGAAGCCGTGCTAGTTGTTATATATGAGCCCATTCCTTTCTAGGTGTTCCACAAATCTTCTCATGATAATCTTCTCCATAACATTACATTCTATACATGTCATCAATATAGGTCTGTATGTCAGCATAGCTAATGTATACGTTTGTATAGCATATCTTAGTATTGTAGTTAGTACCATCTGTATATTTTATATTTACGATCCCTTGCTAGGCTTAGTGGCTACCATGTGACGTCACACAGTGCCGCTGTGCACGTCCCTCACGATGCCTCCCTCTCGGTTCCAGTTTAGACATACAGGCGACAACAGGTAGGCTTGGCCTTTCCCCTCACGACTCTGCAAATACAAGTGTTACCATCCATACCCAAGTGTATTTCTACACCACCTTTATTTCCTAGAACCCCACATGTAGTTGCGTGTCTCCTTTCCACACCCCAGGTAGTTGCTATGTTTCAACTGATTTTTTAAAGATTTTTGTTATTGGCACACACAATGCATCTGCTCCCTCTCTAAGAACCCACGGAGAGATGTTATCTGGGCACACCGACTTTGAGGTATCTAGTTCACCTAGCAGTTTCTTCACGTCCTCCTCGGTTGTGTGCAGTGTGTCCAGCACTGCTGGAACACCCTACTCCTTCGGTTTGCTGGAAGCCTTTTCATCTCCACTGTAAATACCTCTCTGAATCACAAGCTGAGCTTTTCACATACTTCCTGGTCGCTCCCTGTGAGCTTCCCTCCTTCCTTCCTCAGCCTAATTATCTGGTCCTTGACTGTTGTTTTCCTCTTGATGTGGCTGTATAACAACTTTGGGTCAGATCTGGCTTTTGATGCTATGTCATTCTCGTATTGCCGCTTGGCCTCTCTTCTTATCCATGAATATTCATTTCTGACTCTTTGGCTTAACTCCCTGTTTTCCCTAGTCCTTTACCTTCTATACTTTTTCCATGCTCTAAAAAGAGAGATTTGGGACATGTGTTGCGTTAGATTGAGTTGTTATAGTAACAGGGTGGGGAAAATTGATAAAGTGGATTTTGAGACTGGGTTTACTGCTTAGCAAGGGGTCGAAGAGTCCCTCTAAAAATGCTACCGTGGACTCTGGAGGACACACTTCCCTATAATAATATAATATATCTTTATTTCTACAAGTACATGGTATACAGGCCTAGCTGACACCATTGACATACTACTATATAGAAAGCCGCTTGTTATGAAGAGCATTTCGGGCAAATTATGTCAGTTTTGTCCCAGGATGCCATCCACACCAGTCGACTAACACCCAGGTACCCATTTTACTGATGGGTGAACATAGACAACCAGTGTAAGGAAACACGCTCAATATTTCAACCCTCGCTGGGAATCGAACCTAGACCCTCACAATGTGAAGCGAGAGCTTTTGCCACCAGGCCACGGGTCACCTATTTCTCTCTCCTCTCTTCCTTTTTCCTATGTGACTTCATTCCTTTCCTTGATGGTTTATAGATATCCTGTCGCCCTTGGAAGGTAAAGCTCACAAGGTCTAAATCATATAAATATTCCCTTAATTTCAGTATATCTATCTTAGGTATAAACGACTCTAGAAAATCAGTTTTCTCGTTTTATTCTCGTTTTTCTATTAGTAGTTAAGATTTTGCCAACTGTCTGTCACTCACAGTCTGGTCATTATTTTTTATTCCTGTCATTCCTCAGGCATAAATACTATCACAAGTTTATCTTTATCTCCTTATCTTTATTTTCTGGATCTTATTGTAGCGTCACCGAGTAATAAAAAATTGAAATATTGTTCATTTTGAGCGGGTGGGTAAAAAAAAATTAACATTGTTCCCGAAAGCTCTGCCTCTGTGTATTGTATTTCCACCAACAATCTTTAGTTTTTTTTTCTAGCCTATGAACTTAATTTTTAGGTTACATAGTTCTCTTAAACTCAATAGTCCCACAAATATAATTTCTCTTCCTGCATCTCAACTGTCTCCACACACTTTTAATCCTCCTTCCTATTCTACCACATGTACCATTATTCTACAACCATCTGCCTTCCTCTATACATTTTATTTTGTTACCCATGTTGTGTCTATTGATTCCCAGTTTATTTTTGGTTTTTCTTTATGTATACCATTATCACCTTTACATTAAATTTTATTTTGCTTTTGTGTTTAACAGAAAATTGGTGACAGTATTCGCTCTAATCACTGTTAAGAAGATAAGATAAGATAAGATTTCGTTCGGATTTTTAACCCCGGGGGGTTAGCCACCCAGGATAACCCAAGAAAGTCAGTGCGTCATCGAGGACTGTCTAACTTATTTCCATTGGGGTCCTTAATCTTGTCCCCCAGGATGCGACCCACACCAGTCGACTAACACCCAGGTACCTATTTGCTGCTAGGTGAACAGGACAACAGGTGTAAGGAAACGTATCGAAATGTTTCCACCCGCCGGGAATCGAACCCGGGCCCTCCGTGTGTGAAGCGGAAGCTTTAGCCACCAGGCCACCGGGCCACGTTGTTGGTTCTCCTGCCTTTCAGTTTCTTGTAATATTTGTAATATTGCTTTTCTTTCTTGACGCTGTTGCACCAGATTTATCCAATTAATTTTAATTTAAGCTACAGCAAAGCTTGACTGCTTTGGTCCTTGTCTTTATAATAAGGTTACATAGCCACCTGCAAATCACGCTTAACACCTCACCTCTCCCACCCTGAACCAGTCCACTCCACCCAACCTCATCTAACCGCAATCCCCTCCACTCCCATATCCTGACTCTCATTCACAAAAACCTATGTCATTTATTCCCTTCCGACATCACCACTTTGAGTTTCGGTGAATTACGGTAATATAAACATAGAGTCGAAGTTAACAGACCAAATAGGTAGGTTACAGGGGCTCACTCCTTTCATAGTGTGTGAATGTGTGCATTCACATGTAAGTTAAACCATACCACTGGCGGGAATAGAATCCTCGGTCAGAGAGTCATAAAACTCCAGACCGACGTCTTAGCCAGTGGGCCAGCTAGCTACAGTGGGGGAATCTCCGCTCCTGGCACCACTACTTGCCTTTAAAATTTTCCAGAGTTTACTGTTTTTAGGGTTTTTCAGCTGTTATGCAAGCTGGTATGTGTTAACTGATGCGATGTAATTATATGTAATTAGCATGCGCTCGTTTTTGTAGAGGCTATACAGAGCCCGTGGGGAATGGAAGCGTTCACGTTCGATCCAAGGGGAGCACAGATCCGCTCCCTTAGATCAAGAGCTTTTCACCGACTTCAAGGAACCTTACTCTAGTGAAATTAACAGTGTTGCTTGAATCTCTGTTGTCTCGAGAGCAAGCATTGTGCATGAACGTGAAGTCTAGTGTCAACCATCACTGCTCCCTCAACAATTAAGCTTAAAATTTCATTTTACATTCATGTCACATTATATAAATTGCAGCATTTTTTTTTTTTTGGCACACACATATAGTGTAGTGTACGAAAGTGTTCGTGTGTGTGATAATGTATGCCTCACTCTCCGCTTCATTAACGGGGCACGAGATACCGTTGTTGGAAGAGACTTGGTACACTTGCCAGGAGTAGTTGCCATATATTTTGGCTCAAGTGCACAGCAGAGGTGCAAGTGACTTTTCAGGGAGAGGAAGGAAAAGTCAAGGCATGGGACAGGGAGTTAAGGCGTAAAGAATGGGGCAGTCATGTGCTGGGAGGTGAAAAAGACACTGATAGATTTGCTGTCCCTCCTCCTCTTCTCGCCTGTTCTCACTACCCTGTACCGCTCGTAGGCCCCAGCCTCCTCTCCCAATATTACTTTACGTGTGAAAACCATCCTGTGTGATGGAATATGACAGGGAAACATAGCTAGCATTTCTTACGAATATATAACTATCATGTAATACAGAGTAGCAGCACACTGTTAGTTTATCCAGTACTCTTTACTTCTTTAATGAAGAATAACCCAAAAATAGTCAGTGTTATTGACTTCGAATGTGACTTCCCTTAAGATGCGACCCATAACAGCTGACATTATCTAGGTACATATTTCTAGATAGCACAAGGAGTAACTGAGAGGATGTCTCAACCCACACGGGTGTTATACCTGTCTCATCTCCACTGTTAACACTACCACTGACATACCACTACCATCACAGTCACCTCACCACTATCATCAACAGTCCCCATCATTAACTCCACCTCATCACTACCAACACCACATCTACCATTGACAACCGCCATTACATCCGCCTCACCATATAAACCGTCACCGTACACCACGAACTCCACCGCACCACCAACAATAACCACCACTACCACCATCACCACCTCCACTTCAGCACTATCAACCACCACTTCATCACCATCCATAATCACCAGCACGACCAGTCACCACTACCTCACCCATATAAATTTGTAAATCCCTGTATATTAGAATATGAGAACACAAGAAAGGAGGAACACTGCAGCTGGTCAAGCGGCCCACACTACGCAAGTCCCCCTCAAACCTATAACCAAACCCACAAACAAAAACATCTGGCCAACCCACCTTCAACTCCACCCATGGAATAAGCTTTGATAACCAGGGTACCATTAAAGAGGGTACTGAAGGAGATGAAGCACCTGGTCCGTCACCAAGGTACTGAAGGAGCTGAAACACCTGGTCCATCAGCTGGGTACTGGTATGATCACTGACACGGCTATTCTCGACGAAAGTGTTATAACCCTCTTCCCCCATCCTAAGATGGCTTCGTGACCCAGTGGTGAGTGTGGCCGTTGCCATGGAGGGGATATTGAGTAGTATTTTAGTATTGTGTCTACACCTGCCTGGCAGGTGGCCTTTGCAATATTAACAAATAAGATCTAGTTATCACTAGGTCTCAGAGCTTGGACGAGTTGCATGAATTCTATAGTGAATGACATCTGACATGTTAAGAATGCTTGATCAGCTCTCTTTATTGCCAGTAATTGGCACAACATTGTCCCAAGGCAGAGTCGGCACTTAAAGGACGGGCTAACTTTGAATACATGGGGTAGTTTTGTCTTTAGACAGAAGAAGGACACATTTATGGCCACTTGCATTTTTTCGGTCTAAAAGCCGGATTCAGTTTTCCCCTCTGAACTTACCATCGAGAGAATACATGGATCATTTTGAATATCATGTGCTCAAACATCTCTCCGAGTCAGTGAAATTAAGTACCGGGACTCATTTAAGCATTATCGGTGGACTTCCGGGTTCACACTCTTGGAAGTAGACTGTGATCGCATGGGTACTGCGGGAGCATTGGTTAAGCAGTTTGTTTAGCAATAATGATTAACAACATTCGGATATGATGACTGTTCAGCATTTTGCACATAATTAGAGATCATGTTCCGACAGCCCCTTTCAAGGGAGGTGAAACTGCAGATATAGAGAATGTACAGAGAATTTTCACTGTACCTATTAGTGCAGTCAAGCATCCTAATAACTGGGAATATTTGAAGTCCCTTCACTTGTACTCCCTACAATACAGGCCAGAAAGATGAATCATAATCTACACTTGGAAAATCCTACTAAGCGTAGTCCTAAATATGCACACAGAAATCATTCCCTACGAAAGCAAAAGACTATGCAGACGGTGCAACATATCGTCAATGAAAAGCAGGGACGCTATGAGTACACTCAAAAAAATAATTGTCCGGGGCCCAAGACTTTTCAACAGCCTCCCATCATAAATAAGGGAATTACCAACAGACCCCTGGCTGTCTTCAAGAAAGAACTGGACAGATACCTAAGGTCAGTGCCCGATCAACCAGAATGTGGTTCGTTCGTTGGATTGTGTGCGGCCAATAATAACAGCTTGGTTGATGAGGACCTGATGCACCGGGATGCCTGATTGAGGACCAGCCCGCGGGAGTGATGAGCCCCGAAATGACCTCCAGGTAGACCAAACCCTCAGGTACAATTGATACACCTGAGGGGGTTATGAGAAAAGTTCCCTCCTTACCTTATTCATTAAGTAGACTGAAATCCAGCATCTTGTGTAAGGCAAGTAGGACTCTGGTTGATAGAGCTGGTATAGGGACAGTAAGGCGAATGTCTCCATTGCTGGTCAGTATCATTTTCCACGCGCCGTGTATTTGCCTTTGTACCAGACCAAGTTTAGTGACCAATAACGTTGGAACATTCAGCCTGGTAATGAACCAGGAACCAGATGTCGTCAAGGACAGTAGAATGATAAGTACATAGTGTCCATTGTACTTGCTTTGACAGCCACTTGTGGAGGAAGTACACCATGACCTTGATAGTCTGTGGAAAGGCTGCCACCAGACTCTAGATGATTAAGCTGGCTCTAATTAAGTCAGTCGAGCATACACACACAGAATCCTACACATCACTACTATCACCAACAGTCACTCTCACCATTAACAAGCACCAACCACTATCACCTCTACCACATCACCACCACCAACAACAACCACCCCTTCACAATTACTACCAACAACTATCACCTCTACCACATCACCACCACCAACAACAACCACCCCTTCACAATTACTACCAACAACTATCACCACCTCACAACCACTACCACTAATACCAACACCTCCATCTCACCACCACCTCTGCCTCATAACCACGACGTGTATTCATCACCATCCTAGCAAGTACCATCCCCTCCCCTCCCTAACCATCACCACCTTCCCCTCATAACTACCAGCATCCACCTCAAGCTAGTGCATAGAGAAACAGTATGGAGCAGAGTAATAAACAGTGAGTACTCCATTAATTACGATCAGCAAATGCACAAAGCTACTGAGCTATATTACATGCACCAGTTGTTGGCATGAGAATCTGCAGGATACATTATTTAATATAAGAGGAAATCGAACCAGCCAGACAACCCTTCCGTGAGTGTCAGACAACCCCAGCACACAATGGTTTAGACCAGCTGGGGTCATATGCAGCCACAAGACGGTTCAGACTACCATGTTTTCAGTTTATCAAAATGACTTGCAGGATTACGGTTTTCTATTGCGCGGGTGAATGCTCACTAGCAAGGAGCTTAATAAGCTGTATTGCTATTATGCACATAATGTAATGCACTCAATACATGAAATAGTTACCTTCACACCGTCCTCCTTCACCAGGTCTCCCAGCTCAGGATAACAGATTTCAACACCTTGCATGAGCCCTATCCTGCATGATGGAATATGATACGATGAAGTTTGCTTTTGTTCCCACTGTGTAACTATCATACAGAATAAGGTAGCAGCACACTGCGAGTATATCTAACTGCGTTAAAAAATGAAAATATAATCACACCCTATCGCTTGTCTACTCCCATAGCAATAGCATAAACCTTCCTCTTGCTATCAGTAGCCTCTACCCTCGTCAGAAGTCCCTCCTCACCGTCAGCTACTGTTTCCCCTCTACAGTGTCACCTCTCCCTCCTAGCCTCATGCAACAGGCCACCCCAGATGTGTTCAAGCAGATTTCCCCTAACAGTCTTGTACATCTACGAGTGGATATACAAAATATCGTCTCTAAAATTTCACCCCTCAAGGGAGGTTCCTTGATGCTGGTGAGGGGCTCTTGATCTAGGGAATTGAATCTGTGCTCCAGTTCCCTAAATTGAACCTGAATACCTTCCATCCCCCCCGACATGCACTGTATAACCCTACGGGTTTAGCGCTTCCCTGTGATAATAATAATAATAATAATCTGAAATTTGAACAAAAATTTGAGGCTATTTAATCGGCAAAACGCTGACAAATCTTTGAAAGAAAACGAAGGATTACTGGAAATTAAAGGTTAACCAAAAATAATAAAATAATGATTAAAAAATGAAAGAAAATATAGAATAAAATAAATATCTAAATATGATTACGATATTTGATCAAATAAGCAAGTTTGGTGAGAGAGAACTGCATTACTACTCAGTTTGTGATACAGTTTTTATTATAAAAACATCCTCGATTCAAACTACGGTATTTAACTTCACTTGCAAAAAACAGAAGGAATAATTTCTGCGGGAAATAATTCATGTACTGAGGTATGACTTAAATGTTTGAAAACCCAAGAAAGACGAATTATATTGTAAAAATAGCTTTTATGAATACTGATGAGGATTATTATTATTATTATAATCAAAAAGAAGCGCTAAGCCACAAGGGCTATACAGCTACTGATGAGGAAATGTCAAAGACGCTACTCGTATAGTAGTTTAGGATAAAATTAGAGTTTTCAGAAAGTAGTAATATCAAGTCTACAAAAAAAAATGAATGAAGAAGATATGAAAAGTCCAAAGGAGATCTAAAAGTGGCTGCTAGGCCTAAATAAAAATACTAGTTATTATGAAAACCTGAAAGCACTGTTTGATGTCCATGTCGAGTGATAAGAGAAAAAGGATTCTTGATAATATATTAAACAATAATAAAAAAAAACGCGACAGTATGTAATTACTTCTTATATTCAGATGCGAGAAGAGGCTACAATAATGAATTATGTATAATACAGTGTAGATGGGTGTGTGGCGTACACTGATGTCGAGAGGGTTCGTGGAGATGTGATGGTTGGAGTTAAACACAGTAAGTTGGATGGTAATACATATATTAGCAGTGTGAGAGGGGAAGCCCAGACTACCTGTTTGCCTGTCGTAGACCTAAGCGCGGAGTGAGGACGAGGCCGGGAGCGCAGCGCTCTCATGCGGCATCACGTGACGTCACACAAGCTAGTCACTGAGCCTAGCAAGGGGTCAATTATGTAAAACATATGGATGGAACTAACTATGATACTCAGATAACATATACATATACAGGGGATCAGCAACTATGCTGACATGTCAGCATAGTGGGTGGTGTGGGCGAGAGTTACTGAGGGTGGTGTGGGCGAGTGTTGCTGAGGGTGGTGTGGGCGTGTTACTGAGGGTGGTGTGCACGAGTGTTACTGAGGGTGGCGTGGGCGTGTTACTGAGGGTGGTGTGGGCGTGTTACTGAGGGTGGTGTGGGCGAGTGTTACTGAGGGTGGTGTGGGCGAGTGTTACTGAGGGTGGTATGGGCGAGTGTTACTGAGGGTGGTGTGGGCGAGTGTTACTGAGGGTGGTGTGAGCGAGTGTTACTGAGGGTGGTGACGGTGAGTGTGACTAAGGGCGGTGTGAGCTGGCACTGCTATGGGTGGTGTAGGTTGATGTTGTTGTGGGTGGGTTGGGCTAGTGTTACTATGGGTGGTGTGGGCTGGCACTACAATGGGTGGAATGGGCGGGTGTTACTGAGGGTGGTGGCCATGTCTGTCTAGGCAGCTGGCACTGTGCCAACGAATATGCCACATACACTCCAGCCTTATTCTGTAATTGCTATGCAAACGGCTTGTATTGCCTAGGACGCCTTGTGTAACCAGTCCCACCCAGCCAACTGTGTAACCAGTCCCACCCAGTCCACTGTGTAACCAGTCCCACCCAGCCCCCTGTGTAACCAGTCCTACCCAGTCCACTGTGTAACCAGTCCCACCCAGCCCCCTGTGTAACCAGTCCCACCCAGTCCATTGTGTAACCAGTCCCACCCAGTTCCCTGTGTAACCAGTCCCACCCAGTCCACTGTGTAACCAGTCCCACCTAGCCCACTGTGTAATCAGTCCCACCCAGCCCACTTTGTAACCAGTCCTACCCAGCCCACTGTGTAACTAGTCCCACCCAGTCCACTGTGTAACCAGTCCCACCCAGCCCCCTGTGTAACCAGTCCCACCCAGCTCACTGTGTAACCAGTCCCACCCAGTCCACTGTGTAACCAGTCCCACCCAGTCCACTGTGTAACCAGTCCCACCCAGCCCACTGTGTAACCAGTCCCACCCAGCCCACTGTGTAACCAGTCCCACCCAGTCCACTGTGTAATCAGTCCCACCAAGTCCACTGTGTAACCAGTCCCACCCAGTCCACTGTGTAACCAGTCCCACCCAGTCCACTGTGTAACCAGTCCCACCCAGTCCAATGTGTAATCAGTCCCACCCAGCCCACTGTGTAGCAAGTCCCACCCAGCCCACTGTGTAACCAGTCTCACCAAGTCCACTGTGTAACCAGTCCCACCCAGTCCACTGTGTAACCAGTCCCACCCAGCCCACTGTGTAACCAGTCCCACCCAGTCCACTGTGTAACCAGTCCCACCCAGTCCACTGAGTAACCAGTCCCACCCAGACAACTGTTTAACCAGTCCCACCCAGTCCACTGTGTAATCAGTCCCACCCAGTCCACTGTTTAACCAGTCCCACCCAATCCACTGTGTAACCAGTCCCACCCAATCCACTGTGTAACCAGTCCCACCCAGCCCACTGTGTAACCAGGCCCACCCAATCCACTGTGTAACCAGTCCCACCCAGTCCACTGTTTAACCAGTCCCACCCAATCCACTGTGCAACCAGTCCTACCCAATCCACTGTGTAACCAGTCCCACCCAATCCACTGTGTAACCAGTCCTACCCAGTCCACTGTGTAACCAGTCCCACCCAGCCCACTGTGTAACCAGTCCCACCCAGTCCACTGTGTAACCAGTCCCACCCAGTCCACTGTGTAACCAGTCCCACCCAGTCCACTGAGTAACCAGTCCCACCCAGTCCACGGTTTAACCAGTCCCACCCAGCCCACTGTGTAACCAGTCCCACCCAGCCCACTGTGTAACCAGTCCCACCCAATCCACTGTGTAACCAGTCCCACCCAGTCCACTGTTTAACCAGTCCCACCCAATCCACTGTGCAACCAGTCCTACCCAATCCACTGTGTAACCAGTCCCACCCAATCCACTGTGTAACCAGTCCTACCCAGTCCACTGTGTAACCAGTCCCACCCAGCCCACTGTGTAACCAGTCCCACCCAGTCCACTGTGTAACCAGTCCCACCCAGTCCACTGTGTAACCAGTCCCACCCAGTCCACTGTGTAACCAGTCCCACCCAGTCCACTGTATAACCACTCCCACCCAGTCCACTGTTCAACCAGTCCCACCCAGTCCACTGTGTAACCAGTACCACCAGTCCACTGTGTAATCAGTCCCACCCAGTCCACTGTGTAACCAGTCCCACCCAGTCCACTGTGCAACCAGTCCCACCCAGTCCACTGTGCAACCAGTCCCACCCAGGTCATGCAAGGAACACTATGCTCCGTGACCTACATCCGTGACCATTTATTTCCACCGTGACCTACATCACCATCTGGACCGGTGCTCAGCAGCGTGATCACAGTCAGGGATAACTTCACAGGTAAAACGAGATGAAGTGTAAATATAAGAGGGAAGGAAGAGTTGGAGCTGTGAGGGAGAGAGAGAGAGAGAGAGAGAGAGAGAGAGAGAGAGAGAGAGATACAGAGAGAGAGAGAGAGAGAGAGAGAGAGAGAGAGAGAGAGAGAGAGAGAGAGAGAGAGAGAGAGAGAGAGAGAGAGAGAGAGAGAGAGAGAGAGAGAGAGAGGGAGAGAGAGAGAGAGAGAGAGAGAGAGAGAGAGAGAGAGAGAGAGAGAGAGAGAGAGAGAGAGAGAGAGAGAGAGAGAGAGAGAGAGAGAGAGAGAGAGAAAGGGAGAGAGAGACAGCGTGAAACAAGCTTTTATGCCACAAGACGGGCAGAAAGCAGCAACTTCACTCTGGCTGTACCCTTCTCCAGAACATCACTCCATCTGAGATCATACATACCCAGGATGACTCGAGTATGGAACACATTCGTACAGCATAATGATGTCAACGAGATAACGTCAGTTGATCAAATGAAAATGCTGGCCCACAGATGGCTCCAACTTCATCCTGTTCCCTACTTGTATGTCTCATAACAATAAAAATGCTTTCAAATGAGCTGATGTAGGTAACAGCTCTTAGCTTGCCAATAAAGTTAGGAATCCTTAACCTGTAAATAGCTGTCAATAAAGCTAGGGATCCTTAACCTTGTCAAACCCTGTGTAGAGGGAGGGAGAGAGAGAGAGAGAGAGAGAGAGAGAGAGAGAGAGAGAGAGAGAGAGAGAGAGAGAGAGAGAGAGAGAGAGAGAGAGAGAGAGAGAGAGAGAGAGAGAGAGAGAGAGAGAGAGAGAGAGAGAGAGAGAGAGAGAGAGAGAGAGAGAGAGAGAGAGAGAGAGAGACTCCCTTCTGCTACAACACAACTGTCAACATATTATAATTGTTGGTGACCTCAACCAGCACCTTATACAGAGGGACTTTGATGACCTTCTTGCAGTGTTTGACATGAGAAACTTTGTTGATTTCCCTACTCATATCTCTGGCTCCTCCCTTGACCCAGTAGTGAGTGATCTGGCAGAAGGCATAGTCACTTGTCAACCCCTCGGCTACGTTGGATCGTCTGACCACAAGGCTGTTTTACCACACTTAAGATCCCAACAGAACGAGGTGAGGAGTCCACACGCACAACCTGGCTATGGGAAAGAGGTAATTGGCCAGCCCTTTGCTCTGAGCTCGCCACCACCGACTGGAATGCTCTTCTCCAGGGGGATGTTGACAACCAAGTGAAAGCCTTCACTGGACACATCCTTAATCTGCAACAAGAACACATTCCTCACCGGCAATATGTGACAAAGCCTACAGATCAGCCTTGGTTTGGCTTTCGTTGGAGAGGCTGCTACTGCTAAGTACAAAGCATGGCGAAGGTATAAGAGACATCCTACCACCTATAACAGGAACTTGCACATGCAAGCCTGTAGGCATATGGGTGATGTTCAAAAGTGGGCCATTACTAAATGGGAGGTGGACACTAAAAGAAAGTTAGCATCAGGTAGGGTAGGCTCCAAAACCTGGTGGTCCCTGGTCAAGGACAGACAAGGTTATCTGCCTGATGAACTTATTCCACCTCTAAATCGACAGGATGGGACCACCTCTACTAGTAGTCAAGAGAAGGCGGACCTCTTTGCTGAACACTTTGCTACCAAAATGCAAGTTCCTGATCCAGCAAGGGACCCTCCTTGGCTAGCTGCAAGAACTGTGTCAAAACTGTCAGTGGTGACAATAAGGCAGGAGGAGGTGCATTTCCTTCTTAAATCACTTGACCAAGAAGAAAAGGCTGTGGGCCCAGACAAGTTGAGCCCAAGATTGTTGAGAAGATGTGCAGACCAGCTAGCAGCACCTCTAACTCGCATCTTTCAGCACTGCCTAGTACAGTGTAAATGGCCCTCTCCATGGAAAGAGGCAAATGTAGTCCCTGTTCACAAAAAGAAGAGCAGAGCAGAAATCAGCAACTACAGACCAGTGTCACTCCTGTCAATCACTGGTAAGATCCTTGAGACAATAATCTCAAGACAAATGACAGATTTTTTTGACTACCACTCACTACTTTGTGATCGTCAATATGGCTTCAGGAAAGGTTACTCTGCTGCTGATCTGTTGTTAAACCTCTCCACTAAGTGGCACCAGTCACTGGATGAATCCAAAGTCAGCTGTGTGGTAGCACTGGACATTGCTGGCGCTTTCGACCAGGGTGTGGCACCAGGGCCTCTTAGCAAAACTTCAAGCACTGGGAATTGCAGGCTCTACGCTATGTCTCCTCAGTGATTACCTTCATGGTAGATCTCTAAGTGTAGTCCTCAATGGAACGGAATCAGCAAGGCATCCTATTGGGGCAAGCGTTCCACAAGGAAGTGTGCTGGGTCCACTGTTATGGAATGTCTACTTCAACGACCTTCTTCATCTCATCCCAGAATCACATGCATATGCAGACGACTGTACACTGACATTCACTTATCCAAGAGAAGAAATGCCAGCTGCTCTAAGCTACATCAATCACCAGCTGAGAGCTATATCAGCTTGGGGAAATAGATGGCAAGTAACATTTGCACCTGAAAAAACGCAAATGATGTTCGTCTCTAGGCACCATGATGGTAATGCTGGCGCAGTAGTAAGGATGAATGGGACGATGTTGGCACCTGGAGAAGAAGTTGATATCCTTGGGGTGAAATTTGACTCCAAACTAACCATGAAGAACCATGTTGTAAATCTTGCAAACAAGGCAGCCAGGAAGCTTACAGCACTTCGCCGTATCTCGCATCTGCTTGACAGTAGGGGTTGCAAGATCCTGTACGAGGCACAAGTACGCTCACACCTTGAGTATGCTCCACTTTCTTGGTTTGCCTGCCCCCCTCTCATCTGCGACTGCTTGACAGAGTAGAGAACAGAGCAAGACGTCTCATCTCTCGCCTGGACCCATCCTGGATAGATCTGTCATTTCAGCAGAGCCTTCAACATAGGAGGGATGTGGGTGGCCTTACTGTTATGTACAAGGCCAATATTGTCAAAATACCACACTTGGATCCACTTCGAGGACAGCGTGAAACAAGCTTTTATGCCACAAGACGGGCAGAAAGCAGCAACTTCACTCTGGCTGTACCCTTCTCCAGAACATCACTCCATCTGAGATCATACATACCCAGGATGACTCGAGTATGGAACACATTCGTACAGCATAATGATGTCAACGAGATAACGTCAGTTGATCAAATGAAAATGCTGGCCCACAGATGGCTCCAACTTCATCCTGTTCCCTACTTGTATGTCTCATAACAAAATGCTTTCAAATGAGCTGATGTAGGTAACAGCTCTTAGCTTGCCAATAAAGTTAGGAATCCTTAACCTGTAAATAGCTGTCAATAAAGCTAGGATCCTAACTGTGCAAACCCCTGTGTAAAAAAAAAAAAAAAAAAAAAAAAAAAAAAAAAAAAAAAAAAAGAGAGAGAGAGAGAGAGAGAGAGGAGAGAGAGAGAGAGAGAGAGAGAGAGAGAGAGAGAGAGAGAGAGAGAGAGAGAGAGAGAGAGAGAGAGAGAGAGAGAGAGAGAGAGAGAGAGAGAGAGAGAGAGAGAGAGAGAGAGAGAGAGAGAGAGAGAGAGAGAGAGAGAGAGAGAGAGAGAGAGAGAGAGAGAGAGAGAGAGAGAGAGAGAGAGAGAGAGAGAGAGAAAGGAGAGAGAGAGAGAGAGAGAGAGAGAGAGAGAGAGAGAGAGAGAGAGAGAGAGAGAGAGAGAGAGAGAGAGAGAGAGAGAGAGAGAGAGAGAGAGAGAGAGAGAGAGAGAGAGGAGAGAGAGAGAGAGAGAGAGAGAGAGAGAGAGAGAGAGAGAGAGAGAGAGAGAGAGAGAGAGAGAGAGAGAGAGAGAGAGAGAGAGAGAGAGAGAGAGAGAGAGAGAGAGAGAGAGAGAGAGAGAGAGAGAGAGAGAGAGAGAGAGAGAGAGAGAGAGAGAGAGAGAGAGAGAGAGAGAGAGAGAGAGAGAGAGAGAGAGAGAGAGAGAGAGAGAGAGAGAGAGAGAGAGAGAGAGGGAGAGAGAGAGAGAGAGAGAGAGAGAGAGAGAGAGAGAGAGAGAGAGAGAGAGAGAGAGAGAGAGAGAGAGAGAGAGAGAGAGAGAGAGAGAGAGAGAGAGAGAGAGAGAGAGAGAGAGAGAAAGAGAGAGAGAGAGAGAGAGAGAGAGAGAGAGAGAGAGAGAGAGAGAGAGAGAGGAGGCAGAGAGAGAGAGAGAGAGAGAGAGAGAGAGAGAGAGAGAGAGAGAGAGAGAGAGAGAGAGAGAGAGAGAGAGAGAGAGAGAGAGAGAGAGAGAGAGAGAGAGAGAGAGAGAGAGAGAGAGAGAGAGAGAGAGAGAGAGAGAGAGAAAGAGAGAGAGAGAGAGAGAGAGAGAAAGAGAGAGAGAGAGAAAGAGATTATACAAGCCTCCTCTGGGATGACTTCACACCGCAAAATAGCAAGATTATCTACGCTATCTGGCTATTGTCCCAGTAGATACTGCAGTGTTTGTGGGTATACCACAAGGGACAAAGATCTTCTTGGATGTAAAGAGCCTACTTGTTCCAACTACTGCCACACAGATTGCACTCCAGAAGAAGAATTTTGTTGCAGCCAGGTTGAAAATTTCAGAAAATTTAAGGATATCCATAATCCTGTGGTATATGTGGATACAAGCCTGGAGCTACAGGAGGAAGGTTCAGAAGTCCTACCTCAGGGACTCCTGTCCAAAGATCAAGACTGCCCTCTTGGGCTGTGTTGTAAAGTTGCAGCTAAGATAATCCATCACAGGGAAGCACTTCATGAGCTCCTCAAATCATTAGATAACCTACAAGCTATTGTAGAAGGCAAGTGCAAGCCTACATCAAGTGAGAAGTTGCTCAGCTGATGGTGACACTATTGACAAAGACTGGAAGTCCCACACTGAGCTTAACTCAGGGTAAACATCTGTGGAATTCTGTCATCGCTAAGGTCCCACAGACTGACAGAGTTCAAAACAAAACTACTACCTTTGGGAATTCTAACACAATTCCTCTGACCACCACAGAGGGAACAAATCCTCTTCCCAGCAACGTGGGAAGCCTTGGATCTGTTAATTCTCCTACACCTGACATCTCTGCTTCAGCCACTGCCAGTCTACTTGACAGTGCACATACCATCCCTGATCCTACACCTGTCAGCACACCTGCCGATACTATTCTAGAATCTGGTAGTAGTGCTTCGACAGCAAGCTCTGAGCCAGGAGTTTCTCCACCAGAGAACGGTGCAGTTAGTGATCAGGGAACTATCACTGCACCTGATCACCTGCTACGCCGAAGTACGAACAGCAGGGACACATCTGTCAGAACTGGTAGAGGGCGGGGTAGAGGACGTGGAGGAAGACGTGGTGGAGGAAGACATCTACAGCCGTCTCACCCTCCACTAACACAGTTCCAGCGGCAGAATCCGAGGACAAATCTGCGAAACACAGGAGGTACAACAAATCCTAGTCCACCCTCCCAGGCACCTAGGCTGTGCTCTCGCTGTCACCGGAAGGGGCACTCTGCCAACAACTGCCTGCGAGATACCAGGTGTAACTACTGCTACAAGAAAGGACATAAGGAGGACCAGTGTCGGAAGAAAAAGGAACTTGACAGACAGGGCCACCTGTTTAGAGACCTGTTCTCAGAACAAACCAGCAGGATCTCTGAATTGGTAAACACTCTCACACGTCACCCACTTAGCTACTCCTATCCCAGCCCATCAGGTGGGATTGGGCCTTATACAAGACCACAGACCTACATCCCTGCAGCTGCCTCAGTACCCTACCTCTCTCAAGGGCAGGCACCTTACATTCCCTACACACCCACCACCTCAAGCTGACCACTTCATCATGAGGAGCCAGTCTATCAGCATCCTGTCGGCCAACATTAGAGGTTTCATTACTAATGTTGGAGAGCTCACACATAGCTTTGTGAACACTCGACGTCCCGACATGATAGCTGTTGTTGAAACATTTTTGGATGACAGGACTCCAGAAAATTTTGCAAGAATTGCTGGCTACACCTCATGGATGAGAAGAGACAGGCAAGGGCAAGGAGGTGGTGTTGCTGTGTGCTTCTCTAAAAGTGTTCATGCCCAGCACATAGATGTTGCCACCCCTACACATCTTGAAATGATGTTCTTCAAGCTCTGTATAAACACTAGTACCTCTGTACTAGCATGTGCAATGTACAGACCTCAGTGGCAACATGCAGACCCTATCAACTTCCTAATGGAAAATATTGACTCCCTTCTGCTACAACACAACTGTCAACATATTATAATTGTTGGTGACCTCAACCAGCACCTTATACAGAGGGACTTTGATGACCTTCTTGCAGTGTTTGACATGAGAAACTTTGTTGATTTCCCTACTCATATCCCTTGACCCAGTAGTGAGTGATCTGGCAGAAGGCATAGTCACTTGTCAAACCCTCGGCTACGTTGGATCATCTGACCACAAGGCTGTTTTTACCACACTTAAGATCCCAACAGAACGAGGTGAGGAGTCCACACGCACAACCTGGCTATGGGAAAGAGGTAATTGGCCAGCCCTTTGCTCTGAGCTCGCCACCACCGACTGGAATGCTCTTCTCCAGGGGGATGTTGACAACCAAGTGAAAGCCTTCACTGGACACATCCTTAATCTGCAACAAGAACACATTCCTCACCGGCAATATGTGACAAAGCCTACAGATCAGCCTTGGTTTGGCTTTCGTTGTAGAGAGGCTGCTACTGCTAAGTACAAAGCATGGCGAAGGTATAAGAGACATCCTACCACCTATAACAGGAACTTGCACATGCAAGCCTGTAGGCATATGGGTGATGTTCAAAAGTGGGCCATTACTAAATGGGAGGTGGACACTAAAAGAAAGTTAGCATCAGGTAGGGTAGGCTCCAAAACCTGGTGGTCCCTGGTCAAGGACAGACAAGGTTATCTGCCTGATGAACTTATTCCACCTCTAAATCGACAGGATGGGACCACCTCTACTAGTAGTCAAGAGAAGGCGGACCTCTTTGCTGAACACTTTGCTACCAAAATGCAAGTTCCTGATCCAGCAAGGGACCCTCCTTGGCTAGCTGCAAGAACTGTGTCAAAACTGTCAGTGGTGACAATAAGGCAGGAGGAGGTGCATTTCCTTCTTAAATCACTTGACCAAGAAAAGGCTGTGGGCCCAGACAAGTTGAGCCCAAGATTGTTGAGAAGATGTGCAGACCAGCTAGCAGCACCTCTAACTCGCATCTTTCAGCACTGCCTAGTACAGTGTAAATGGCCCTCTCCATGGAAAGAGGCAAATGTAGTCCCTGTTCACAAAAAGAAGAGCAGAGCAGAAATCAGCAACTACAGACCAGTGTCACTCCTGTCAATCACTGGTAAGATCCTTGAGACAATAATCTCAAGACAAATGACAGATTTTTTTGACTACCACTCACTACTTTGTGATCGTCAATATGGCTTCAGGAAAGGTTACTCTGCTGCTGATCTGTTGTTAAACCTCTCCACTAAGTGGCACCAGTCACTGGATGAATCCAAAGTCAGCTGTGTGGTAGCACTGGACATTGCTGGCGCTTTCGACCGGGTGTGGCACCAGGGCCTCTTAGCAAAACTTCAAGCACTGGGAATTGCAGGCTCTACGCTATGTCTCCTCAGTGATTACCTTCATGGTAGATCTCTAAGTGTAGTCCTCAATGGAACGGAATCAGCAAGGCATCCTATTGGGGCAAGCGTTCCACAAGGAAGTGTGCTGGGTCCACTGTTATGGAATGTCTACTTCAACGACCTTCTTCATCTCATCCCAGAATCACATGCATATGCAGACGACTGTACACTGACATTCACTTATCCAAGAGAAGAAATGCCAGCTGCTCTAAGCTACATCAATCACCAGCTGAGAGCTATATCAGCTTGGGGAAATAGATGGCAAGTAACATTTGCACCTGAAAAAACGCAAATGATGTTCGTCTCTAGGCACCATGATGGTAATGCTGGCGCAGTAGTAAGGATGAATGGGACGATGTTGGCACCTGGAGAAGAAGTTGATATCCTTGGGGTGAAATTTGACTCCAAACTAACCATGAAGAACCATGTTGTAAATCTTGCAAACAAGGCAGCCAGGAAGCTTACAGCACTTCGCCGTATCTCGCATCTGCTTGACAGTAGGGGTTGCAAGATCCTGTACGAGGCACAAGTACGCTCACACCTTGAGTATGCTCCACTTTCTTGGTTTGCCTGCCCCCCCTCTCATCTGCGACTGCTTGACAGAGTAGAGAACAGAGCAAGACGTCTCATCTCTCGCCTGGACCCATCCTGGATAGATCTGTCATTTCAGCAGAGCCTTCAACATAGGAGGGATGTGGGTGGCCTTACTGTTATGTACAAGGCCAATATTGTCAAAATACCACACTTGGATCCACTTCGAGGACAGCGTGAAACAAGCTTTTATGCCACAAGACGGGCAGAAAGCAGCAACTTCACTCTGGCTGTACCCTTCTCCAGAACATCACTCCATCTGAGATCATACATACCCAGGATGACTCGAGTATGGAACACATTCGTACAGCATAATGATGTCAACGAGATAACGTCAGTTGATCAAATGGAAATGCTGGCCCACAGATGGCTCCAACTTCATCCTGTTCCCTACTTGTATGTCTCATAACAAAAATGCTTTCAAATGAGCTGATGTAGGTAACAGCTCTTAGCTTGCCAATAAAGTTAGGAATCCTTAACCTGTAAATAGCTGTCAATAAAGCTAGGGATCCTTAACCTTGTCAAACCCTGTGTAAAAAAAAAAAAAAAAAAAAAAAAAAAAAAAAAAAAAGAGAGAGAGAGAGAGAGAGAGAGAGAGAGAGAGAGAGAGGGAGAGTGAGGGAGAGAGAGAGGGAGAGAAGGAGGGAGAGAGGGAGAGGGAGAGGGAGAGAAGGAGGGAGAGAGAGAGGGAGAGAGAGAGGGAGAGAGAGAAGGGTAGGGAGTGGATATTCGGAGAT
The DNA here is from genome assembly GCF_038502225.1 of Cherax quadricarinatus. Classification (NCBI taxonomy): domain Eukaryota; kingdom Metazoa; phylum Arthropoda; class Malacostraca; order Decapoda; family Parastacidae; genus Cherax; species Cherax quadricarinatus. The sequence goes on along the minus strand of NC_091322.1, from coordinate 5,701,191 downwards.
AGAGAGGGAGGCGGTAGCAGAGGGGGCTGGGAATAAGAAGAAGCAAGGGGAAATGGGGTAAGAGAGGAAGAGTGGGGAATGGGGAGGGAGACGCACATGGGGAGAGAGAAAGGGAGAGAGGGTTATGAAGAGAGGGAAAGGGGTATTTGGGTGAGTTAAGGGGAGAGTACTGGCTGAGGGGAACGCCTGGTGGCAGGTACAACAATAAGAGGAAAAGAATGCAGCTGTGGTAAGTATAAATAACTACAACAGTACGCGAAGCTTACACCACCTTCCCTGGCACCATCTCCCCAGGCACCACCTTCCCTGGCACCACCACCCCAGGCACCACCACCCCAGGCACCACCTCCCCAGGCACCACCACCCCTGGCACCACCTCCCCAGGCACCACCTTCCCTGGCACCACCACCCCAGGCACCACCTTCCCTGGCACCACCACCCCAGGCACCACCACCCCAGGCACCACCTCCCCAGGCACCACCACCCCTGGCACCACCTCCCCAGGCACCACCTTCCCTGGCACCACCACCCCAGGCACCACCTTCCCTGGCACCACCACCCCAGGCACCACCACCCCAGGCACCACCTCCCCAGGCACCACCACCCCTGGCACCACCTCCCCAGGCACCACCTTACCTGGCACCACCACCCCAGGCACCTCCACCCCAGGCACCACCTCCCCAGGCACCACCTACCCTGGCACCACCTCCCCAGGCACCACCTCCCCAGGCACCACCACCCCAGGCACACCACCACCCCAGGCACCACCACCCCTGGCACCACCACCCCAGGCACCACCTCCCCAGGCACCACCACCCCAGGCACCACCACCCCAGGCACCACCACCCCAGGCACCACCTCCCCAGGCACCACCACCCCTGGCACCACCTCCCCAGGCACCACCTTCCCTGGCACCATCTCCCCAGGCACCACCTTCCCTGGCACCATCTCCCCAGGTACCACCTTCCCTGGCACCACCACCCCAGGCACCACCACCCCAGGCACCACCTCCCCAGGCACCACCACCCCTGGCACCACCTCCCCAGGCACCACCTTCCCTGGCACCATCTTCCCAGGCACCACCACCCTTGGCACCACCTCCCCAGGCACCACCACCCCTGGCACCATCTCCCCAGGCACCACCACCCCTGGCACCATCTCCCCAGGCACCACCTTCCCTGGCACTATCACCCCTGGCATCACCACCCCTGGTACCACCTCCTCAGGCACCATCTCCCCAGGCACCACCACCATCACTGGCACCATTACCCCTGGTACCACCATCCCTGACACCACCTTCCCTGGCACCATCTCCCCAGGCACCACCTTCCCTGGCACCATCTCCCCAGGCACCACCCCCCCTGGCTCCACCTCCACAGGCACCACCACCCCTGGCACCACCTCCCCAGGCACCACCTTCCCTGGCACCATCTTCCCATGCACCACCACCCTTGGCACCACCTCCCCAGGCACCACCACCCTGGCACCATCTCCCCAGGCACCACCACCCCTGGCACCATCTCCCCAGGCACCACCTTCCCTGGCACTATCACCCCTGGCATCACCACCCCTGGTACCACCTCCTCAGGCACCATCTCCCCAGGCACCACCACCATCACTGGCACCATTACCCCTGGTACCACCACCCCTGACACCACCTTACCTGGCACCATCTCCCCAGGCACCACCTTCCCTGGCACCATCTCCCCAGGCACCACCACCCCTGGCACCACCTCCCCAGGCACCACCACCCCTGGCACCACCTCCCCAGGCACCACCTTCCCTGGCACCATCTTCCCAGGCACCACCACCCTTGGCACCACCTCCCCAGGCACCACCACCCCTGGCACCATCTCCCCAGGCACCACCTTCCCTGGCACTATCACCCCTGGCATCACCACCCCTGGTACCACCTCCTCAGGCACCATCTCCCCAGGCACCACCACCATCACTGGCACCATTACCCCTGGTACCACCACCCCTGACACCACCTTCCCTGGCACCATCTCCCCAGGCACCACCTTCCCTGGCACCATCTCCCCAGGCACCACCACCCTTGGCACCACCTCCCCAGACACCACCACCCTTGGCACCACCTCCCCAGACACCACCACCCCTGGTACCACCTCCCCAGGCACCAACACCCTTGGCACCATACCCCCAGGCACCACCACCCCTGGCACCACCTCCCCAGGCACCACCACCCCTGGCACCACCACCCCTGGCACCACCACCTCTGGCACCACCTCCGCAGGCAACACCACCCTTGGCACCACCTCCCCAGGCACCACCACCCCTGGCACCACCACCCCTGGCACCACCTCCGCAGGCAACACCACCCTTGGCACCACCTCCCCAGACACCACCACCCCTGGCACCACCTCCCCAGGCACCATCACCCATGGCACTACCACCCCTGGCGCCACCACCCCTTGCACCACTACCCCAGGCAAAACCACCCCTGGCACCACTACCCCTGGCAACACCTCCCCTGACACCACCACGCCTGGCACCGCCACCCCTGGCACCACAACCCGTAGCACCACCACCCCTGGCACCACCTCCCCTGGCACCGCCACCCCTGGCACCACTACCCCTGGCATCATCACCCCTGGCACCACCAACTCTGGCACCACCACCCCTGGCACCATCACCCCTGACACCATCACCTCTGGCACCATCACCCCTCGCACCACCAACTCTGGCACCACTACCCCTGGCACCATCACCCCTAGCACCACCAACTCTGGCACCACTACCCCTGACACCAAGACCACTCCTGGCACCATAAACCCTGGCACCACCACCCTTGGCACCACCACCCTTGGCACCACCACCCCTGGCACCACCACCACTGGCACCACCACCCCAGGCACTACCACCCCAGGCACCACCACCCCAGGCACCACCACCCCAGGCACCACCACCCTTGGCACCACCACCCTTGGCACCACCACCCCTGGCACCACCACCACTGGCACCACCACCCCAGGCACTACCACCCCAGGCACCACCACCCCAGGCACCACAACCCCAGGCACCACCACCACAGGCATCACCATCCTGGGCACCACCACCACAGGCATCACCATACTGGGCACCATCATCACAGGCACCAACACCTCAGGCACCACCACCATACGCATCACCATCCAATGTTTCCACCCCTTCCCCGGGAATCGAACCCGGACATCGCCGTGTGAAAATATTCTTCAGTGGTTACATATGTAATTAGTTTATGAGATTACTAATGCTATGCTTCCTTTGGCGTATTTTTAGAATCTTAATAAGAAATTAATGCCTCCTCCATTGCTGGGGAGAAGTACTTTCTGTTTCATCTGCCAAGGCATTTCGGAAACCCTAATGATGCAGTTCCTACTGCATGGTTTTGCTGTCCATTTTGATTTATTAAAAAAAATCAGGGAGCGGGTGGGATTTGAACCCATGGCGAGTGAGATCTAAAACTTGTAGTGACAGTGTCTGAATTATTTAGAGTAGTTAAATATAAAGTATGGTGCCTAAGACTTATTAACTACTGTAATACGAGCAAATAAACAAAGGAGCACCAATAAAAAAAAACTGCATTGAAGTCATTTTAGAATTTAATTAAAATTTAATAAATAACTACAAATTTTAAGATTTATTACAGCATAATTTAACCGTGTGAAATAAATTCACAGCAACTTGTAGCTTACGTTAATACTGTATAACTATTAACATGTAAAATGTCTATACAAAAAATCACTACTGAAAATTTTACTGGAAAGTTGTATTAACGGCTGGGAAGAATGACTGAAATACTGCTGTACCACTGCTCAGCAGTAACGCGCGCTTGTACTGTTACTAGTTTTCCTTGGTAACGTCACTGCTCAGCAGTAACGCTCACTTGTACTGTTACTAGTTTTCCTTGGTAACGTCACTGCTCAGCAGTAACGCGCGCTTGTACTGTTACTAGTTTTCCTTGGTAACGTCACTGCTCAGCAGTAACGCTCACTTGTACTGTTACTAGTTTTCCTTGGTAACGTCACTGCTCAGCAGTAACGCGCGCTTGTACTGTTACTAGTTTTCCTTGGTAACGTCACTGCTCAGCAGTAACGCGCGCTTGTACTGTTACTAGTTTTCCTTGGTAACGTCACTGCTCATTAGTAACGCTCACTTGTACTGTTACTAGTTTTCCTTGGTAACGTCACTGCTCAGCAGTAACGCGCGCTTGTACTGTTACTAGTTTTCCTTGGTAACGTCACTGCTCATTACTAACGCTCACTTGTACTGTTACTAGTTTTCCTTGGTAACGTCACTGCTCAGCAGTAACGCGCGCTTGTACTGTTACTAGTTTTCCTTGGTAACGTCACTGCTCAGCAGTAACGCGCGCTTGTACTGTTACTAGTTTTCCTTGGTAACGTCACTGCTCAGCAGTAACGCGCGCTTGTACAGTTACTAGTTTTCCTTGGTAACGTCACTGCTCAGCAGTAACGCGCGCTTGTACTGTTACTAGTTTTCCTTGGTAACGTCACTGCTCAGCAGTAACGCGCGCTTGTACTGTTACTAGTTTTCCTTGGTAACGTCACTGCTCAGCAGTAACGCGCGCTTGTACTGTTACTAGTTTTCCTTGGTAACGTCACTGCTCAGCAGTAACGCGCGCTTGTACTGTTACTAGTTTTCCTTGGTAACGTCACTGCTCAGCAGTAACGCGCGCTTGTACTGTTACTAGTTTTCCTTGGTAACGTCACTGCTCAGCAGTAACGCGCGCTTGTACTGTTACTAGTTTTCCTTGGTAATGTCACTGCTCATTAGTAACGCTCACTTGTACTGTTACTAGTTTTCCTTGGTAACGTCACTGCTCAGCAGTAACGCGCACTTGTACTGTTACTAGTTTTCCTTGGTAACGTCACTGCTCAGCAGTAACGCGCACTTGTACTGTTACTAGTTTTCCTTGGTAACGTCACTGCTCAGCAGTAACGCGCGCTTGTACTGTTACTAGTTTTCCTTGGTAACGTCACTGCTCAGCAGTAACGCGCACTTGTACTGTTACTAGTTTTCCTTGGTAACGTCACTGCTCAGCAGTAACGCGCACTTGTACTGTTACTAGTTTTCCTTGGTAACGTCACTGCTCAGCAGTAACGCGCACTTGTACTGTTACTAGTTTTCCTTGGTAACGTCACTGCTCAGCAGTAACGCGCGCTTGTACTGTTACTAGTTTTCCTTGGTAACGTCACTGCTCAGCAGTAACGCGCACTTGTACTGTTACTAGTTTTCCTTGGTAACGTCACTGCTCAGCAGTAACGCGCACTTGTACTGTTACTAGTTTTCCTTGGTAACGTCACTGCTCAGCAGTAACGCGCACTTGTACTGTTACTAGTTTTCCTTGGTAACGTCACTGCTCAGCAGTAACGCGAGCTTGTACTGTTACTAGTTTTCCTTGGTAACGTCACTGCTCAGCAGTAACGCGCACTTGTACTGTTACTAGTTTTCCTTGGTAACGTCACTGCTCAGCAGTAACGCGAGCTTGTACTGTTACTAGTTTTCCTTGGTAACTTCACTGCTCAGCAGTAACGCGCGCTTGTACTGTTACTAGTTTTCCTTGGTAACGTCACTGCTCAGCAGTAACGCGAGCTTGTACTGTTACTAGTTTTCCTTGGTAACGTCACTGCTCAGCAGTAACGCGCGCTTGTACTGTTACTAGTTTTCCTTGGTAACGTCACTGCTCAGCAGTAACGCGCGCTTGTACTGTTACTAGTTTTCCTTGGTAACGTCACTGCTCAGCAGTAACGCGCGCTTGTACTGTTACTAGTTTTCCTTGGTAACGTCACTGCTCAGCAGTAACGCGCGCTTGTACTGTTACTAGTTTTCCTTGGTAACGTCACTGCTCAGCAGTAACGCGCGCTTGTACTGTTACTAGTTTTCCTTGGTAACGTCACTGCTCAGCAGTAACGCGCGCTTGTACTGTTACTAGTTTTCCTTGGTAACGTCACTGCTCAGCAGTAACGCGCGCTTGTACTGTTACTAGTTTTCCTTGGTAACGTCACTGCTCAGCAGTAACGCGCGCTTGTACTGTTACTAGTTTTCCTTGGTAACGTCACTGCTCAGCAGTAACGCGCGCTTGTACTGTTACTAGTTTTCCTTGGTAACGTCACTGCTCAGCAGTAACGCGCGCTTGTACTGTTACTAGTTTTCCTTGGTAACGTCACTGCTCATTAGTAACGCTCACTTGTACTGTTACTAGTTTTCCTTGGTAACGTCACTGCTCAGCAGTAACGCGCGCTTGTACTGTTACTAGTTTTCCTTGGTAACGTCACTGCTCAGCAGTAACGCGCGCTTGTACTGTTACTAGTTTTCCTTGGTAACGTCACTGCTCAGCAGTAACGCGCGCTTGTACTGTTACTAGTTTTCCTTGGTAACGTCACTGCTCATTAGTAACGCTCACTTGTACTGTTACTAGTTTTCCTTGGTAACGTCACTGCTCAGCAGTAACGCGCGCTTGTACTGTTACTAGTTTTCCTTGGTAACGTCACTGCTCATTAGTAACGCTCACTTGTACTGTTACTAGTTTTCCTTGGTAACGTCACTGCTCAGCAGTAACGCGCGCTTGTACTGTTACTAGTTTTCCTTGGTAACGTCACTGCTCAGCAGTAACGCGCGCTTGTACTGTTACTAGTTTTCCTTGGTAACGTCACTGCTCAGCAGTAACGCGCGCTTGTACTGTTACTAGTTTTCCTTGGTAACGTCACTGCTCAGCAGTAACGCGAGCTTGTACTGATACTAGTTTTCCTTGGTAACGTCACTGCTCAGCAGTAACGCGCGCTTGTACTGTTACTAGTTTTCCTTGGTAACGTCACTGCTCAGCAGTAACGCGCGCTTGTACTGTTACTAGTTTTCCTTGGTAACGTCACTGCTCAGCAGTAACGCGCGCTTGTACTGTTACTAGTTTTCCTTGGTAACGTCACTGCTCAGCAGTAACGCGCGCTTGTACTGTTACTAGTTTTCCTTGGTAACGTCACTGCTCAGCAGTAACGCGCGCTTGTACTGTTACTAGTTTTCCTTGGTAACGTCACTGCTCAGCAGTAACGCGCGCTTGTACTGTTACTAGTTTTCCTTGATAACGTCACTGCTCAGCAGTAACGCGCGCTTGTACTGTTACTAGTTTTCCTTGGTAACGTCACTGCTCAGCAGTAACGCGCGCTTGTACTGTTACTAGTTTTCCTTGGTAACGTCACTGCTCAGCAGTAACGCGCGCTTGTACTGTTACTAGTTTTCCTTGATAACGTCACTGCTCAGCAGTAACGCGCGCTTGTACTGTTACTAGTTTTCCTTGGTAACGTCACTGCTCAGCAGTAACGCGCGCTTGTACTGTTACTAGTTTTCCTTGGTAACGTCACTGCTCAGCAGTAACGCGAGCTTGTACTGTTACTAGTTTTCCTTGGTAACGTCACTGCTCAGCAGTAACGCGCGCTTGTACTGTTACTAGTTTTCCTTGGTAACGTCACTGCTCATTAGTAACGCTCACTTGTACTGTTACTAGTTTTCCTTGGTAACGTCACTGCTCAGCAGTAACGCACACTTGTACTGTTACTAGTTTTCCTTGGTAACGTCACTGCTCATTAGTAACGCTCATTTGTGCTGTTACTAGTTTTCCTTGGTAACGTCACTGCTCATTAGTAACGCGCGCTTGTACTGTTACTAGTTTTCCTTGGTAACGTCACTGCTCAGCAGTTACGCGCACTTGTACTGTTACTAGTTTTCCTTGGTAACGTCACTGCTCATTAGTAACGCTCACTTGTACTGTTACTAGTTTTCCTTGGTAACGTCACTGCTCAGCAGTAACGCGCGCTTGTACTGTTACTAGTTTTCCTTGGTAACGTCACTGCTCATTAGTAACGCTCACTTGTACTGTTACTAGTTTTCCTTGGTAACGTCACTGCTCAGCAGTAACGCGCGCTTGTACTGTTACTAGTTTTCCTTGGTAACGTCACTGCTCAGCAGTAACGCGCGCTTGTACTGTTACTAGTTTTCCTTGGTAACGTCACTGCTCAGCAGGAACGCGCGCTTGTACTGTTACTAGTTTTCCTTGGTAACGTCACTGCTCAGCAGTAACGCGAGCTTGTACTGTTACTAGTTTTCCTTGGTAACGTCACTGCTCAGCAGTAACGCGCGCTTCTACTGTTACTAGTTTTCCTTGGTAACGTCACTGCTCATTAGTAACGCGCGCTTGTACTGTTACTAGTTTTCCTTGGTAACGTCACTGCTCAGCAGTAACGCGCGCTTGTACTGTTACTAGTTTTCCTTGGTAACGTCACTGCTCAGCAGTAACGCGCGCTTGTACTGTTACTAGTTTTCCTTGGTAACGTCACTGCTCAGCAGTAACGCGCTTGTACTGTTACTAGTTTTCCTTGGTAACGTCACTGCTCAGCAGTAACGCGCGCTTGTACTGTTACTAGTTTTCCTTGGTAACGTCACTGCTCAGCAGTAACGCGCGCTTGTACTGTTACTAGTTTTCCTTGGTAATGTCACTGCTCATTAGTAACGCTCACTTGTACTGTTACTAGTTTTCCTTGGTAACGTCACTGCTCAGCAGTAACGCGCGCTTGTACTGTTACTAGTTTTCCTTGGTAACGTCACTGCTCAGCAGTAACGCGCGCTTGTACTGTTACTAGTTTTCCTTGGTAACGTCACTGCTCAGCAGTAACGCGCGCTTGTACAGTTACTAGTTTTCCTTGGTAACGTCACTGCTCAGCAGTAACGCGCGCTTGTACTGTTACTAGTTTTCCTTGGTAACGTCACTGCTCAGCAGTAACGCGCGCTTGTACTGTTACTAGTTTTCCTTGGTAACGTCACTGCTCAGCAGTAACGCGCGCTTGTACTGTTACTAGTTTTCCTTGGTAACGTCACTGCTCAGCAGTAACGCGCGCTTGTACTGTTACTAGTTTTCCTTGGTAACGTCACTGCTCAGCAGTAACGCGCGCTTGTACTGTTACTAGTTTTCCTTGGTAACGTCACTGCTCAGCAGTAACGCGCGCTTGTACTGTTACTAGTTTTCCTTGGTAATGTCACTGCTCATTAGTAACGCTCACTTGTACTGTTACTAGTTTTCCTTGGTAACGTCACTGCTCAGCAGTAACGCGCACTTGTACTGTTACTAGTTTTCCTTGGTAACGTCACTGCTCAGCAGTAACGCGCACTTGTACTGTTACTAGTTTTCCTTGGTAACGTCACTGCTCAGCAGTAACGCGCGCTTGTACTGTTACTAGTTTTCCTTGGTAACGTCACTGCTCAGCAGTAACGCGCACTTGTACTGTTACTAGTTTTCCTTGGTAACGTCACTGCTCAGCAGTAACGCGCACTTGTACTGTTACTAGTTTTCCTTGGTAACGTCACTGCTCAGCAGTAACGCGCACTTGTACTGTTACTAGTTTTCCTTGGTAACGTCACTGCTCAGCAGTAACGCGCGCTTGTACTGTTACTAGTTTTCCTTGGTAACGTCACTGCTCAGCAGTAACGCGCACTTGTACTGTTACTAGTTTTCCTTGGTAACGTCACTGCTCAGCAGTAACGCGCACTTGTACTGTTACTAGTTTTCCTTGGTAACGTCACTGCTCAGCAGTAACGCGCACTTGTACTGTTACTAGTTTTCCTTGGTAACGTCACTGCTCAGCAGTAACGCGAGCTTGTACTGTTACTAGTTTTCCTTGGTAACGTCACTGCTCAGCAGTAACGCGCACTTGTACTGTTACTAGTTTTCCTTGGTAACGTCACTGCTCAGCAGTAACGCGAGCTTGTACTGTTACTAGTTTTCCTTGGTAACGTCACTGCTCAGCAGTAACGCGCGCTTGTACTGTTACTAGTTTTCCTTGGTAACGTCACTGCTCAGCAGTAACGCGCACTTGTACTGTTACTAGTTTTCCTTGGTAACGTCACTGCTCAGCAGTAACGCGAGCTTGTACTGTTACTAGTTTTCCTTGGTAACGTCACTGCTCAGCAGTAACGCGCGCTTGTACTGTTACTAGTTTTCCTTGGTAACGTCACTGCTCAGCAGTAACGCGCGCTTGTACTGTTACTAGTTTTCCTTGGTAACGTCACTGCTCAGCAGTAACGCGCGCTTGTACTGTTACTAGTTTTCCTTGGTAACGTCACTGCTCAGCAGTAACGCGCGCTTGTACTGTTACTAGTTTTCCTTGGTAACGTCACTGCTCATTAGTAACGCTCACTTGTACTGTTACTAGTTTTCCTTGGTAACGTCACTGCTCAGCAGTAACGCGCGCTTGTACTGTTACTAGTTTTCCTTGGTAACGTCACTGCTCATTAGTAACGCTCACTTGTACTGTTACTAGTTTTCCTTGGTAACGTCACTGCTCAGCAGTAACGCGCGCTTGTACTGTTACTAGTTTTCCTTGGTAACGTCACTGCTCAGCAGTAACGCGCGCTTGTACTGTTACTAGTTTTCCTTGGTAACGTCACTGCTCAGCAGTAACGCGCGCTTGTACTGTTACTAGTTTTCCTTGGTAACGTCACTGCTCAGCAGTAACGCGAGCTTGTACTGTTACTAGTTTTCCTTGGTAACGTCACTGCTCAGCAGTAACGCGCGCTTGTACTGTTACTAGTTTTCCTTGGTAACGTCACTGCTCAGCAGTAACGCGCGCTTGTACTGTTACTAGTTTTCCTTGGTAACGTCACTGCTCAGCAGTAACGCGCGCTTGTACTGTTACTAGTTTTCCTTGGTAACGTCACTGCTCAGCAGTAACGCGCGCTTGTACTGTTACTAGTTTTCCTTGGTAACGTCACTGCTCAGCAGTAACGCGCGCTTGTACTGTTACTAGTTTTCCTTGGTAACGTCACTGCTCAGCAGTAACGCGCGCTTGTACTGTTACTAGTTTTCCTTGATAACGTCACTGCTCAGCAGTAACGCGCGCTTGTACTGTTACTAGTTTTCCTTGGTAACGTCACTGCTCAGCAGTAACGCGCGCTTGTACTGTTACTAGTTTTCCTTGGTAACGTCACTGCTCAGCAGTAACGCGCGCTTGTACTGTTACTAGTTTTCCTTGATAACGTCACTGCTCAGCAGTAACGCGCGCTTGTACTGTTACTAGTTTTCCTTGGTAACGTCACTGCTCAGCAGTAACGCGCGCTTGTACTGTTACTAGTTTTCCTTGGTAACGTCACTGCTCAGCAGTAACGCGCGCTTGTACTGTTACTAGTTTTCCTTGGTAACGTCACTGCTCAGCAGTAACGCGAGCTTGTACTGTTACTAGTTTTCCTTGGTAACGTCACTGCTCAGCAGTAACGCGCGCTTGTACTGTTACTAGTTTTCCTTGGTAACGTCACTGCTCATTAGTAACGCTCACTTGTACTGTTTCTAGCTTTCCTTGGTAACGTCACTGCTCAGCAGTAACGCACACTTGTACTGTTACTAGTTTTCCTTGGTAACGTCACTGCTCATTAGTAACGCTCATTTGTGCTGTTACTAGTTTTCCTTGGTAACGTCACTGCTCATTAGTAACGCGCGCTTGTACTGTTACTAGTTTTCCTTGGTAACGTCACTGCTCAGCAGTTACGCGCACTTGTACTGTTACTAGTTTTCCTTGGTAACTTCACTGCTCATTAGTAACGCTCACTTGTACTGTTACTAGTTTTCCTTGGTAACGTCACTGCTCAGCAGTAACGCGCGCTTGTACTGTTACTAGTTTTCCTTGGTAACGTCACTGCTCATTAGTAACGCTCACTTGTACTGTTACTAGTTTTCCTTGGTAACGTCACTGCTCAGCAGTAACGCGCGCTTGTACTGTTACTAGTTTTCCTTGGTAACGTCACTGCTCAGCAGTAACGCGCGCTTGTACTGTTACTAGTTTTCCTTGGTAACGTCACTGCTCAGCAGTAACGCGAGCTTGTACTGTTACTAGTTTTCCTTGGTAACGTCACTGCTCAGCAGTAACGCGAGCTTGTACTGTTACTAGTTTTCCTTGGTAACGTCACTGCTCAGCAGTAACGCGCGCTTCTACTGTTACTAGTTTTCCTTGGTAACGTCACTGCTCATTAGTAACGCGCGCTTGTACTGTTACTAGTTTTCCTTGGTAACGTCACTGCTCAGCAGTAACGCGCGCTTGTACTGTTACTAGTTTTCCTTGGTAACGTCACTGCTCAGCAGTAACGCGCGCTTGTACTGTTACTAGTTTTCCTTGGTAATGTCACTGCTCATTAATAACGCTCACTTGTACTGTTACTAGTTTTCCTTGGTAACGTCACTGCTCAGCAGTAACGCGCGCTTGTACTGTTACTAGTTTTCCTTGGTAACGTCACTGCTCAGCAGTAACGCGCGCTTGTACTGTTACTAGTTTTCCTTGGTAACGTCACTGCTCATTAGTAACGCGCGCTTGCACTGTTACTAGTTTTCCTTGGTAACGTCACTGCTCATTAGTAACGCGCGCTTGTACTGTTACTAGTTTTCCTTGGTAACTTCACTGCTCATTAGTAACGCACACTTGTACTATTACTAGTTTTCCTTGGTAACGTCACTGCTCATTAGTAACGCGCGCTTGTACTGTTACTAGTTTTCCTTGGTAACGTCACTGCTCAGCAGTAACGCGCGCTTGTACTGTTACTAGTTTTCCTTGGTAACGTCACTGCTCATTAGTAACGCGCGCTTGTACTGTTACTAGTTTTCCTTGGTAACGTCACTGCTCATTAGTAACGCGCGCTTGTACTGTTACTAGTTTTCCTTGGTAACGTCACTGCTCATTAGTAACGCGCGCTTGTACTGTTACTAGTTTTCCTTGGTAACGTCACTGCTCAGCAGTAACGCGCGCTTGTACTGTTACTAGTTTTCCTTGGTAACTTCACTTCTCGTTAGTAACGCGCACTTGTACTGTTACTAGTTTTCCTTGGTAACGTCACTGCTCAGCAGTAACGCGCACTTGTACTGTTACTAGTTTTCCTTGGTAACGTCACTGCTCAGCAGTAACGCGCACTTGCACTGTTACTAGTTTTCCTTGGTAATGTCACTGCTCATTAGTAACGCGCACTTGTACTGTTACTAGTTTTCCTTGGTAACGTCACTGCTCATTAGTAACGCGCGCTTGTACTGTTACTAGTTTTCCTTGGTAACGTCACTGCTCATTAGTAACGCGCACTTGTACTGTTACTAGTTTTCCTTGGTAACGTCACTGCTCATTAGTAAAGCTCACTTGTGCTGTTACTAGTTTTCCTTGGTAACGTCACTGCTCATTAGTAACGCGCACTTGTACTGTTACTAGTTTTCCTTGGTAACGTCACTGCTCATTAGTAACGCGCACTTATACTGTTACTAGTTTTCCTTGGTAACGTCACTGCTTATTAGTAACGCTCACTTGTGCTGTTACTAGTTTTCCTTGGTAAAGTCACTGCTCAGCAGTAACGCGCACTTATGCTGTTACTAGTTTTCCTTGGTAACGTCACTGCTCAGCAGTAACGCGCACTTGCACTGCTACTAGTTTTCCTTGGTAACGTCACTGCTCATAAGTAACGCTCACTTGTACTGTTACTAGTTTTTCTTGGTAACGTCACTGCTCAGCAGTAACGCGCGCTTGTACTGTTACTAATTTTCCTTGGTAACGTCACTGCTCAGCAGTAACGCGCGCTTGTACTGTTACTAGTTTTCCTTGGTAACGTCACTGCTCATTAGTAACGCGCGCTTGTACTGTTACTAGTTTTCCTTGGTAACGTCACTGCTCATTAGTAACGCGCACTTGTAATGTTACTAGTTTTCCTTGGTAACATCACTGCTCATTAGTAACGCGCACTTGTACTGTTACTAGTTTTCCTTGGTAACGTCACTGCTCATTAGTAACGCGCACTTGTACTGTTACTAGTTTTCCTTGGTAACGTCACTGTTCAGCAGTAACGCGCACTTGTACTGTTACTAGTTTTCCTTGGTAACGTCACTGCTCATTAGTAACGCTCATTTGTGCTGTTACTAGTTTTCCTTGGTAACGTCACTGCTCATTAGTAACGCTCACTTGTGCTGTTACTAGTTTTCCTTGGTAACGTCACTGCTCAGCAGTAACGCGCACTTGTACTGTTACTAGTTTTCCTTGGTAACGTCACTGCTCATTAGTAACGCTCACTTGTACTGTTACTAGTTTTCCTTGGTAACGTCACTGCTCAGCAGTAACGCGCGCTTGTACTGTTACTAGTTTTCCTTGGTAACGTCACTGCTCAGCAGTAACGCGCGCTTGTACTGTTACTAGTTTTCCTTGGTAACGTCACTGCTCATTAGTAACGCGCGCTTGTACTGTTACTAGTTTTCCTTGGTAACGTCACTGCTCATTAGTAACGCGCACTTGTACTGTTACTAGTTTTCCTTGGTAACATCACTGCTCATTAGTAACGCGCACTTGTACTGTTACTAGTTTTCCTTGGTAACGTCACTGCTCAGCAGTAACGCACACTTGTACTGTTACTAGTTTTCCTTGGTAACGTCACTGCTCATTAGTAACGCACACTTGTACTGTTACTAGTTTTCCTTGGTAACGTCACTGCTCAGCAGTAACGCACACTTGTACTGTTACTAGTTTTCCTTGGTAACGTCACTGCTCAGCAGTAACGCGCGCTTGTACTGTTACTAGTTTTCCTTGGTAACGTCACTGCTCAGCAGTAACGCGCGCTTGTACTGTTACTAGTTTTCCTTGGTAACGTCACTGCTCATTAGTAACGCGCGCTTGTACTGTTACTATCTTTCCTTGGTAACGTCACTGCTCATTAGTAACGCGCACTTGTACTGTTACTAGTTTTCCTTGGTAACATCACTGCTCATTAGTAACGCGCACTTGTACTGTTACTAGTTTTCCTTGGTAACGTCACTGCTCATTAATAACGCGCACTTGTACTGTTACTAGTTTTCCTTGGTAACGTCACTGCTCATTAGTAACGCGCGCTTGTACTGTTACTAGTTTTCCTTGGTAACGTCACTGCTCAGCAGTAACGCACACTTGTACTGTTACTAGTTTTCCTTGGTAACGTCACTGCTCAGCAGTAACGCACACTTGTACTGTTACTAGTTTTCCTTGGTAACGTCACTGCTCATTAGTAACGCACACTTGTACTGTTACTAGTTTTCCTTGGTAACGTCACTGCTCAGCAGTAACGCACACTTGTACTGTTACTAGTTTTCCTTGGTAACGTCACTGCTCATTAGTAACGCACACTTGTACTGTTACTAGTTTTCCTTGGTAACGTCACTGCTCATTAGTAACGCGCACTTGTACTGTTACTAGTTTTCCTTGGTAACGTCACTGTTCAGCAGTAACGCGCACTTGTACTGTTACTAGTTTTCCTTGGTAACGTCACTGCTCATTAGTAACGCTCATTTGTGCTGTTACTAGTTTTCCTTGGTAACGTCACTGCTCATTAGTAACGCTCACTTGTGCTGTTACTAGTTTTCCTTGGTAACGTCACTGCTCAGCAGTAACGCGCACTTGTACTGTTACTAGTTTTCCTTGGTAACGTCACTGCTCATTAGTAACGCTCACTTGTACTGTTACTAGTTTTCCTTGGTAACGTCACTGCTCAGCAGTAACGCGCGCTTGTACTGTTACTAGTTTTCCTTGGTAACGTCACTGCTCAGCAGTAACGCGCGCTTGTACTGTTACTAGTTTTCCTTGGTAACGTCACTGCTCATTAGTAACGCGCGCTTGTACTGTTACTAGTTTTCCTTTGTAACGTCACTGCTCATTAGTAACGCGCACTTGTACTGTTACTAGTTTTCCTTGGTAACATCACTGCTCATTAGTAACGCGCACTTGTACTGTTACTAGTTTTCCTTGGTAACGTCACTGCTCAGCAGTAACGCACACTTGTACTGTTACTAGTTTTCCTTGGTAACGTCACTGCTCATTAGTAACGCACACTTGTACTGTTACTAGTTTTCCTTGGTAACGTCACTGCTCAGCAGTAACGCACACTTGTACTGTTACTAGTTTTCCTTGGTAACGTCACTGCTCAGCAGTAACGCGCGCTTGTACTGTTACTAGTTTTCCTTGGTAACGTCACTGCTCAGCAGTAACGCGCGCTTGTACTGTTACTAGTTTTCCTTGGTAACGTCACTGCTCATTAGTAACGCGCGCTTGTACTGTTACTATCTTTCCTTGGTAACGTCACTGCTCATTAGTAACGCGCACTTGTACTGTTACTAGTTTTCCTTGGTAACATCACTGCTCATTAGTAACGCGCACTTGTACTGTTACTAGTTTTCCTTGGTAACGTCACTGCTCATTAATAACGCGCACTTGTACTGTTACTAGTTTTCCTTGGTAACGTCACTGCTCATTAGTAACACGCGCTTGTACTGTTACTAGTTTTCCTTGGTAACGTCACTGCTCAGCAGTAACGCACACTTGTACTGTTACTAGTTTTCCTTGGTAACGTCACTGCTCAGCAGTAACGCACACTTGTACTGTTACTAGTTTTCCTTGGTAACGTCACTGCTCATTAGTAACGCACACTTGTACTGTTACTAGTTTTCCTTGGTAACGTCACTGCTCAGCAGTAACGCACACTTGTACTGTTACTAGTTTTCCTTGGTAACGTCACTGCTCATTAGTAACGCACACTTGTACTGTTACTAGTTTTCCTTGGTAACGTCACTGCTCAGCAGTAACGCACACTTGTACTGTTACTAGTTTTCCTTGGTAACGTCACTGCTCATTAGTAACGCACACTTGTACTCTTACTAGTTTTCCTTGGTAACGTCACTGCTCAGCAGTAACGCACACTTGTACTGTTACTATCTTTCCTTGGTAACGTCACTGCTCAGCAGTAACGTACACATATACTTACTTTAAATAGCCTTAGATAAAGAATACACACGTGTTTAGAAAATGCTGTTTTTACATAAATATGAAACATGTGTTGTACTAGGTAAAAAGTTTCTTAGGAAAATGGTTTTAAAATGGTTTTAAACTAGCTGTTATTTACATAAATATGTAACACGCGTTGTATTACGTGAAAAATTTCTAGGGAAAATAGTTTTAAACTGGCTATCCACACACCCTGGCTATGATTAACCCAGTTTACAATAATAAATGACATTGGATAAGTTGCAATGTACTGAAATACATCAGGAACATCAAGGACAGTGTTAAGTGCAGTTATCCCGTCTCTTGACACTCTGGATACCAAGATCTTTCCTCCTTCAGACACTTAGCAGTTATCCCAGTCGTGAAATCTTGTATGGGCTTCCATTATTTACTTAACATTAAGTTATTTTCACAAGTTTTATACATACATACATACATACATACATATATATATATATATATATATATATATATATATATATATATAAGGAGACTCGAACCTACGAACCTTGGAACAAGGTACGCAGTGCTATACCATTCTCACCACACTGGACAATACCTTGGCATCCAGCTTGCGCTAGACGTTTGATCCAAGGCAGCCAGCTTTCAGGGAGAAGGCTTACAGCTTTTCATCTCATTTCCTGCATGCATCAGCCTTACTAGAGGTTTTAACAATGCAAGGAATTCGCAAGAGCAGGCGAAATATACACAAACACTGATCTCTGGCCGAAGAAGACTCGAACCTACGAACCTTGGAACAAGGTTCGCTGTGCTATACCATTCTCACCACACTGGACAAATACCTTGGCATCCAGCTTGCGCTAGACGTTGATCCAAGGCAGCCAGCTTGAACTAGTGTATATTTCGCCTGCTCTTGCGAATTCCTTGCATTGTTAAAATCTCTAGTAAGGCTGACGCATGCAGGGGATGAGATGAAAAGCTGTAAGCCTTCTCCCTGAAAGCTGGCTGCCTTGGTTCAAAGTCTAGCGCAAGCTGGAAGCCAAGGTATTGGTCCAGTGTGGTGAGAATGGTATAGCACTGCGCACCTTGTTCCAAGGTTCGTAGGTTCGAGTCTCCTTCAGTCAGGGATCAGTGTTTGTGTATATTTCGCCTGCTCTTGCGAATTCCTTGCACACACACACACACACATATATATATATATATATATATATATATATATATATATATATATATATATATATATATATATATATATATTGTATCTTAGCCGGGTGCTATGTGAGGGAGGAGCAGCATAGGGGTAGGGCCGGCGCAGGTTGCAACACTACAACTTGAAAAACAAAGCAAAAACAAATGTTGGCTGACGGGCGCACACGTCGCCCAACACGTTATCTTACCTCCAAGTTTATCCCGCCATCTGTTGTCTCATGTTTCTTCACTGACTCCGCGAGCACCAACTTTCTTCACTGATGCTGCTACTTCGGTGGTACTGACGTTGCTGATGCTATTCTTTCAGTGGTTCTGACGTTGCTGATGCTATTCTTTCAGTGGTTCTGACGTTGCTGATGCTATTCTTTCAGTGATGACGTTACTAATGCTTTTCGTTTAATGGTGACGGTACTGATGCCGTTCCTTCAGTTGTGCTGAAGTTACTGATGCTGTTCCTTCACTAGAGCTGACATTACTGATGCTGTTCCTTCAGTGGAGTTGACGTTACTGATGCTGTTCCTTCAGTGGAGTTGACGTTACTGATGCTGTTCCTTCAGTGGAGCTGACGTTACTGATGCTGTTCCTTCAGTAGAGCTGGCATTACCAAATCTGTTCTGTCAGTGATGCTGTCTTTATTAAATCTGTTCTTTCAGTGGGGCTGCCGTTACTGATATGGTTTTACCAGTGATGCTGACGAGAGTGATATATGCAAACCAATACATTCCGTACCGTCTCGAGGCATATGCAAATCTGCAAGCAGATCTGGAGGTCTGGCAACACATTAAAGTTTGAATACACGTGAGTGTGTGCATACGCATGTGTATGTATAAGAGAGAGAGAGAGAGAGAGAGAGAGAGAGAGAGAGAGAGAGAGAGAGAGAGAGAGAGAGAGAGAGAGAGAGAGAGAGAGAGAGAGAGAGAGGGGAGAGATCCAAAATTAGAGCAGCGTGTGCAGGCACCACATGTCTAACACTGGTCCTGCTCAAGGGTCTTCATGTGGATTATATTAGCCAAAACATCACATTATCCGAGGTATGAAAATTCAAAATAATATAGTGAAGAATGCCCATTTTACTCGGATTCAAATATTTTTATTAACCTACAGTTGTAATCATTACATTTGTTACGTTCGCTGTGCGATATCCGAGAAGGGTATCCCTGTATCCCTGTATATACCATAAGCCCAGTCCCCTGTACCTCAGTGATGCAATTAAGGCATCCCCATATCCCACAGGGCCATCCCCTTCTACTTCAAGGCACGAAATAAAAGGAATAGTAGAGAGTGCGGCATATGTTTCCAAGACAGTTAAATAACAGAGGTATCGAACGGAAAAAAAGATATTTCAGTTTCTTTAGTGAAAGTGACATGTTGCCACCTACACTGCTTATTAAAACCAATTCGAACAATCTGCTATGAAACATCAACTTTAAAAACTGAAAGAGGCATTATCTAGTCGCTGTACAGAAAGAGGCATTATCTAGTCATTGCACATAAAGAGGCATTATCTAGTCATTGCACATTTAGAGGCATTATCTAGTCGCTGTACAGAAAGAGGCAGTATCTTGTCGCTGTACAGAAAGAGGCATTATTTAGTCACTGTACAACAGAGATCAATATACCAAAATACGTCAGAATGTTATGTCTAAAGTCATTCAAAGGTTGTCACGTAATCGACGTTGAAGTTTTGAAGCCGATCAGATGAGGTAGTCATAAATTATTGTAGGAAACCCAGTGTTTCAATTCACACAATTTCAACAAATATGGGCAAATTGGCCCTTACACAATCACAAATTAATTCCCATCTTTATCTAAAATACAAGAGAATTTAAGATTTGAAGACGATCTGGAGAGGCATTCTCCCAGTTACTGTACACAGAACTAATTTGATAAATAAAATTGGCAGATTTACAAATGACATGAGCAAATTTGCTGACGATACAAAAATAGGCCGAATGATTGATTCTGAGGAGGATACCAATGAACTCCAGGAGGATTTGGACAAATTAATGTCTTGGTCTGAAAAGTGTGACACCAAGTTCAACGTGGACAAGTGTAAGGTCCTAGTCCTTGAGAATGAGAATAACCCTCGAAGTTTTAAACTTGGTGAATTAGAGCTTGATCACTCAGTGTGTGAAAAGGACTTGGGAGTCATGGTAAGCAGAAACATAAAGCCAAGACAACAATGCCTAAGTGTGCGCAATAAGGCTAACAGATTACTGGGATTTATTTCAAGAAGTATAAGTAACAGGAACCCAAAAGTTATTTTACAGCTCTATACATCACTAGTGAGGACTCAGATTATGCCGCTCAGTTTTGGTCTCCTTACTACAGGATGGATATAAATTCACTGGAGAACATACAGAGAAGGATGGCTAAAATGATTCACTGTATAAGGAATCTCCCGTATGAAGACAGACTTAGATCCTTGAATCTTCACTCTCCTGAGAGACGTAGAATGAGAGGAGATATCATCGAAGTGTATAAGTGGATGAAGGGTATAAACAAAGGCAATATTAATAAAATACTGAGGATATCGACTCAGGTAAGAACCTGGAATAACGGATTTAAGTTGGATCAATTTATATTTAAAATGGACATTGGTTTTCAAACAGAGTGGTCGATGTGTGGAACAATCTTCCGAATAGGGTAATCGAGGCTAGGACCCCGGGTAGCTGTAAGAAGAGACTGATAAACATGAGTGGGAGAGCCTATTTTGATTGGTGTCGTGGATACGGAAGTAAATTCTTGGGTAGCTTAGGGAAGAGGTGGTTTTGATATGTTCTTAAGCTCTACTTCACCTAGTTTATAACTTCAAGGGTTATTCTCAGTCTATGCAGTATTTTAATTTGTGAAACCTATGGATGATACCTACAAGTAGGGAACATCAGTTTGTGAGTAATGAAGCTTAAGGTAATAGAGCAAGTTGATAAAAAAGAAAACGAGATAATCCTGGCACAAATTTATTATTTTAAAAGAATGTCATACAGGTATACGATTTCTACAAGCCATGCCAACATGGTTCCGACATCCGTCCATTTCAAGATCCGACCTGTCGGTCGGAACGGAGCTCGGACATAAGCCGGCGAGAATCTGTACAAGAAAAACGAACTACCAACGTAAGCCGGTTAGCAGACCATTAAGTAGGAAAGATCTGCTGGAAAACTCGGAACTTGCTGCAGCCTATACCTGACTCACTTCCTCTACTGCTCTCCTCCATTCCTGCCAGGCCTTTCTCTTTTCCTAACTCGAGCCGTTCCTCCTTTTCCCAGTTTATTTAGTTTACTGGTCTCCCTCCAGCGATTATGAGGCGTGCTGATGATGAATAGAGTTTGCATTTGATAGCTTATCACGTCTCACTATTTCAAGCTAAGACCGTCACCTTCCTTATGTCTCATTAGTTCAAGCTAAGACCATCACCTTCCTTATATCTCACTATTTCAAGCTAAGACCGTCACCTTCCTTACGTCTCACTAGTTCAAGCTAAGACCATCACCTTCCTTATGTCTCACTAGTTCTAGCTAAGACCACCACTTTCCTCGTGTCTCACTGAGGAGGTTTCGCCCACACAGTGAGCTTTATCAAATCACAAACAAATTCAGCCAAAACAGCTTTCTCAAGTATCCTATTGTCTCAACCCTCCGGTATCCTGACTGGCTGGCTGCCACGGGAGATTCTTCAAGGAACATCTGAGCTCAGACAATCTTGACAGCCGTCGAGATCAGAGACTGTTGGGAGGAGCAACATGGTAATTTAATTAAGTAATTATAATGGACAGTCTCTCATGCATGAACAAGTCAAAGTAGGATGATACAAACACAGTTTGAAGCTTTCCCTCGAATCCTAATATCTATACCGTGTGTGAATTAATTAAGTCACCATCTGGAAAAGACACCTTTCTTCAGACACTTGTCTCGTACTCACCTAGTTGTAATCATCTAGTTGTGGTTGCAGTGGTCGAGTTATAGCTCATGGCCCCGCCTCTTCACTGGTCGCTACTGGGTCACTCTTCCTGCTCCATGAGCTTTATCATACCTCTTCTTAATGCTATGTATAGATCCTGCCTCCACTACATCACTTCCGAGACTATTCCACTTCCTGATAACTCTGTGACTGAAGCCCTGTGTGTGCGCGTATGTGTATTCACCGAAGTGCACTCGCAGAGTTGTGCGAGTATTTACCTGTATAAACTTACAAGTGGTTGCTGGGGCCGAGTCTCAACTCCTGGCCGTGCCATTTAATTTGCAGCTTGCTACATTCACTTCCTTCTAGCCTCGAGGGCCTCATCATACCTCATGTTAAAACTATGCATGGAGCCTGCCGTCACCATTTCCTCCTACACGTCATTCTACTTCTTGATCTGAGATGCTTCAATGTGATACTATTATTTTCGTTGCTACCACAACGAAAATAATAGGTTAGATAATTAGAACTTTCAAGATGAAGATACTCATCAAGACACTTCTCTCCTGGCTGGAATATTGCCAGAAAATGTACAGAGAACCTTTACTGTGTATATACATTCAAACATGTAAACTCCTTGGAACGTAGGCGAGAAAGGTAAGCCATAATTTACACCTTGAAAATCCTGGAGGAACTGATCCCTAACCTTCACACTGAAATCACTCTGAAAACAAGAGACTGGGTAGACGGTGCATAGAACCTCCAATAAAAATCAGTTGCGGGACCTCTGACAGTCAGATGAGTGTCAGAGGTCCCCGACTTTTCAATGTTCTCCCTCCATGCATAAGGAAAATTACCAACAAGCCTCTGGTTGTCTTCAAGGGAGAACTTGACAAATTCCTCAAATCATTTTCTGACTGTAGTTCGTAGGCAGGACTGCGTTACGACCAGCAGTAACAACCTGGATGATCAAGTCCTGATCCACCGGAAGGCCTGGTAGGGACAGGGTGTAGAGTGTAGAGCAATAAAAAAAAGACATCAATGTAGATTCCCCTCTTTTATTGAAACAAAATTTAATAAATTTTGAATTTTATATTGCTAATCATAATTCTTAAATACAATAATGAAGCGTCTCAGAGATTTATAAACATATAAAGATTATTCGCCAACAGTGTAAATAACTGAGCCACGAACTATGAATGAAAACATCAGAGAATTAAAGTTCGTGGTATGTGTAAAATAAAATAACAGAGTAATAAACTATTCTATATATATATATATTACTTTAGCGTATATATTAAAAATTTACCTAAAACGAGTTTTCAGTTATTTTATTCAGTACAAGAGGAGCTAGTCTGGGGTTCCTTGCTTCCACGCCCCTGCTTCTATGCCTCCTGCTTCCACGCCCCTGCTTCCATGCCTCCTGCTTCCACGCCCCTGCTTCCATGCCTCCTGCTTCCACGTCCCTGCTTCCATGCCTCCTGCTTCCACGCCCCTGCTTCCATGCCTCCTGCTTCCACGCCCCTGCTTCCACGCCCCTGCTTCCACGCCTCCTGCGTGGAAGCAGAAGCGTGGAAGATGTATGGGAGTCACCAGGACAAGGGAACATTTACATGGGAGGAACCAGCACGAGGAAGACAGCGAGTTCCCTAAATGAACCAGTAACAGTAATCAGTAGTTGAAACAGTGTTAGAGGAGTAAAGAAGAGAGATGAGCCGGGAAATGAGATTCGTCTTTCGCTTCAAAAGCAAATACGACAGAGATTAATCTCGTCCACTAACATAAGGATGAGATGTGTGCTCATGAGCTGCGTATATATTCGTACACACACACACACACACACACACACACACACACACACACACACACACACACACACACACACACACACACACACACTAATACTACACCAGCCACGTCAGATTTCCGTCGTTCTTCAACGTTACTGTTGCGTTTATCGCGTGATACTCATGTACCTCGGGACTGTTTTTTTTATTAAAGCCACAGTGTAAATTGTTCTGAAAGAAAAATGAGCTAACTAAACATTCTAAATGTGACATTAAAGTACAACATCAATTTTTTATTTATTATTGTGACTGAAGAACCTTTTTTGGGACGTGGAAGCGATCAAGGATGGAAATTCTGGCTTACAAATTTGCTCAAGTTTTATAACAGGTTCGCAGGTATGAAACAAGAATGATCCACTAGAGGCCTGGTCAAGGACTGGGCCGCGGGAGCGTTGTCCCCAGAACACTCTCCAGGCAGACTCTAGGACTGGGCAGACTGCATCTTCTTGAACAGGAGTAAAGCACTTGATGCAGTGGTACACCAGAGATTAATCGACAAACCGGAGGAAGAGGAAGGATTAAAATGCAGAGTGTTCCAGTGGGTTAGGAAATATCTTGATGGCAAAGCAGTAACAATAAATGATGAGAAATTAGAAAAAGAGAAAGGAGTGAGGTTCCGCAAGGCTCAGTACTGGGACCGCTACTGTTCATAATATACATGTGAACGACCTAAATAGAGTGGATCTAGTCCTATGTCTCTCTCCAGATGACGTAAAACTAATGAAACTAAAAACAGGAGAGGACAGTGATAAACTTCAGAAAGAATTCTACAGAATACAGAAATAGTCAAACAAAAAGCTACAAGGTCATGCGAATTGAAAGTGAGGGCAGGTTGGACACAGAAAAAACATGGGAAAAGAGAAGCTACAACCATCAGATAGTTGCCAGGCATACACATAAATCGTAGCAAAGCTCATAATAGCAGTTATGAACTTTAATAAAGAATCCTTCAGAACCTTATGTCAGGCCAGTCACTGAGTACGTGGCCACATATGAAGAAACTCGAAAATGCCCAGATGTTTGCAACCAGTCTAGTACTGAGAGAGGTTCCCCATGAGAAGAGGTTAAAGAAACTAAAATTGACGACCCTAGCTAGAGGACAAAAGAAGACATGATTACTACATACAAAATCCTAAGAGAGATAGGAGAACCAGGATCAAGGGGTTACAAATGACAGCTGAAAACACAGATGAGCCACAGAAATATATGGAAGCATTTCTTTAGTATTCGGATGGCTGCTAAATGGAATGGCTCAGATGTAGTAGTGGTGGAGGCAAACTTAATACAAAGCTTCAAGAGTCGGTAAGATAAGGCCCAAGAGGCCAGAAATCAGTGATGTCTATCAAAGCCATTTAGGAATTGGGGTCAAAAGATTTAAGGAGGTATTCTTAGTAGAAACAGGGACACTGCCAATGAGTCGGAGAGAGTGAATTATCCAGTACTGAACACAATACAAACAACGGGAGTAGAGGTGAAGAAAATACTGAGTGAACTAGACATATCGAAAGCAATGGGACCAATTTCTCCACAGGTTTTTTAACAGGGAGCCGAGGAATTGTGTGAGGCACTAGCAGCGATACTCGTGAAACTGACTGAGGCAGAGCAGCTGCCGGAGGTCGGCAAAACAGGGAAGGTTAGGTTATGTTAGGTTAGGTTAAGCAGGGTTTTCAGTTTTCGAGATAGTAAATCCTTTCTCTCAAAACTGCTTGATTTCTACTATAAGGCAACAAAAGGTAGGCAGAAGAGAGGGATGAGTGGACTGTATATTTTTGGTCTGCAAGAAAGCCTTCGAGATACAGTTACCCCACGAGACACTGGTACAAAAACAAGAGGAACAAGCAGGAATTATAAGACAAGCACTACAGTGCTTCAAATAATACTCAACGGAATGGGAGAGTGTGACTAGTGGGGTTCTACAAAGGTCAGTACTTGGACAAGTACAGTTTCTTGCGTATGTAAACGACTTGATAGGGTAAATCGAATTAGAGGTGTCCCCGTTCGCAGATAATGTGAAACTAATGAGGAGAAAGCAAACAAGAGGAACCAGGGGAGAAAACCACAAATGGACTTGGACAAGCTGGGTGATTGGTCTGACAAGTGGCTATTGTAATTTAACCCCAGGAAATTCAAAATAATGAAAAACGAAGGGCCAAGGTGTCTGAAAATAGTGTCCAGGCTTTGGGGATAAAGGTCTGGAAAACTTGAAAGAGGACCTCGGGGTGATTATAAGTCGCGAGCATTTCACCTGCGGTATACCGACCGAATAACCAGTGCAGCAAACCCAAGACTAACGAATTTAAGGGTAGCTTTCAGGAATATTAGCAAAGAGTCATTCACGACCCTATATATGGTATCTGTCAAGCCCATCTTTGAGAATGCAGCGCCAGTATGGAATCTGCATCTGGTAAAGCATGAAAAATTTCAAAGGTTTGCAACGAAACTAGTCCCCGAGTTGAAGGGTAATAACTAGAAAAGCTAAACCTGACGAAAACTAAAGGACAGAAAGATCAGAGGTGATATGATTACGATATACAAAATACTGAGAAGAAATGAC
>NC_091322.1:5647400-5672400 GCF_038502225.1 Cherax quadricarinatus | reverse complement strand
ATCCCCAAATTACCTCACTGACCCCTGGCGTGAACTAAGGAAGATTATGCCATTCCTCACCTTGGAATAACAGTCGCTACTATGTGACATAAACTACCCCCTTAAAACTCAGAGTGGTCAGCCCCCACTTAAATTTTCATACCTCTTTCTTGATGTCTACCCACGATTCCTCTCCCCTCCTCCATTCTTGCTATCCTACTTACGGTTAAAAAGATCTCCCCTACAAGACTGGTTTTTGATATGAGCTGAGGGGGCCTGAATCCTATCTCAAACTACTCGACTCACCTCAGGTGTAAACTCATGGGAATTGAATTCTTCATCAAGGTACTTGATGTCGGCAAAAATGGATCTGAAATGTCATTGTATACGTTCGAGGTGATTAGCCGTATGAAAGAGGCTTGGCAGACGATAAAAAGGAAATGCGCGATGAGTACTCTAAGAGAGAATTTAATGTCAGAGGTCCCCGACTTTTCAAAGTAATTTCGTGCATAAGGGAAATTACCAACAAATAGCTGGATACCTTCAAGAGGAATTTTAAGTTCCTCAAACCAGTTTTTGACCAGTAGGGCTGTTGTTCGAACATTTTGCTTCCTGCAGCCAGCAATAAAAACCTGGCTGGTCAAGTATTGATCCACTGGAAGGCCTGATCCCAGACCGAGCCATGAGGGTGTTAACCCCAGAGAGCGTTCATCAGGTATCCTTCAGGTATCAGGTACGTCGACTGACTTCAACACTAACTGATGAGTGAGCCTGATACGGCATTTGAGCCAAAATAATTTTGATATCAGTCTGTAGTGGAAGTAAGGCGGGGTAGGGGTCGGCCTAGGAAAGGTTGGAGAGAGGGGGTAAAGGAGGTTTTGTGTGCGAGGGGCTTGGACTTCCAGCAGGTATGCATGAGCGTGTTTGATAGGAGTGAATGGAGACAAATGGTTTTTAATACTTGACGTGCTGTTGGAGTGTGAGCAAAGTAACATTTATGAAGGGGTTCAGGGAAACCGGCAGGCCGGACTTGAGTACTGGAGATGGGAAGTACAGTGCCTGCACTCTGAAGGAGGGGTGTTAATGTTGCAGTTTTAAAATTGTAGTGTAAAGCACCCTTCTGGCAAGACAGTTATGGAGTGAATGATGGTGAAAGTTTTTTCTTTTTCGGGCCACCCTGCCTTGGTGGGAATCGGCCAGTGTGATAATAAAAAAATAAATAATCTCTCAAAACAATTTTCACACGAAATAAAAATTAATTCCATAGTGTAGGTGGGTTGTAAGTATTGAAAAAATATAGTGATGCCTGAGATCCACCGAGGAACATTTAATAACCCGAAAATTTTATCCAATGGCATTTTAATTATGGTTATAAAGGCCCTGGGAAATGGGACGTAATCAGGTTTGATCCAAGGATGGTAGCTGCAGTTCCTTGGATCAAGAGCCATTTACCAGTATCATGTGAGCACAATGGTACCATGTGTTGGTATAAACCTTGGTAATAGATGCCGAAAAATTGGTACAATGTAACACTACGTCGTGTTATATTGTAATTCTCTTTAAGGGCGGAGGCACAAATGCTGAGAGAAGGAAGACGTGACGTTCACTGCTGTAGCTACGGCATTAATGGCTTATTTAGTTTTCTTACTGCTTGTTCGCTGTGGACTAGGATAATGATCTCTGCCTGACAGAGTAGCACTTCCGTCTAAGGACTTGCGGACATGGGTTTTGCATTTCATTCAAAAATATCAGTGCATGCGCGCCATATAAAGCCACTATCGTGCATCACCTCTGAGGTAACTGAAAGCATGGCTAGTCAGAGTTCTCCTGTACCGAAGACAAATTAATGTGGTTATAATTATAACCTTAATTTTTAAAGGGGTGGACCGGTAAGACAGTAGAAGGCCTCGGTCTGATGACCAAAACCATCACTGGCAGGTCATCACATGACTAATACTCGCGCCAGGAAACACTAAACTTGTTTTTTGACGAATTTTGTGTAAACACAATTGTACCGAGTTGACTGTCATAGAACTGGCCTGGTTAACCCAGATGTTGAAGCGACCTGATGTTTCAGAGGGAGGGTGGGTAGCCTGTGGTAGTTACCTTGTTTCTAGGAATTCTTCAGATATTTAGAAAGTTTCGTACTCCCAGATCGTAAATACCATACTATAGACCCACTTCTTTCTATGCATGTGTTATCATGGTTGTAGCAGTTTTTTCTCATTATTCACTCTTTCTACGATTGCTACTCACAGCTTGTTTTAACTTTTTCTGAACAACTGTATGTTATTGTATATAGTGAACATAAAGTTTTAATGACTGATTATAGCACAACCTGACACTAAAGGGCCATGGTATGACACTGAGGTTCGTGACAGGGTCGAGGGGAGTTAGTGTGCTAAGTGTAGGGAGGGGCGTGGTGCGTTATTTAATACACTTAAAGTAACGCTTGGGAGCGCGTTTCAATAATAATGTGAAGTTTGTGTGTGTACTCACCTATTAGTAGTTACAGCTGATTGAGTCTCGGTTCGTGCTCCATAACCCTCCCCCGCTTCTAAACACGCTGGTGCCGGATTCATTTACTCATAAACACTTCTAGGCTAATAAACCTATCCCTAAAGTTGTATATGGAACCTATATCTACCACACTTTCATCCAGGTCATTCCATTTCTAAAATGTGCGTATATATATATATATATATATATATATATATATATATATATATATATATATATATATATATATATATATATATATATATGTAAGGAACCTCCCGTATGAAGATAGACTTAAAGCCTTAAATCTCCACTCTCTGGAGAGGCGTAGAATGAGGGGAGATATCATTGAAGTGTATAAGTGGATAACGGGCATAAACAAGGGAGACATTAATAAAGTACGGAGGGTGTCGAACCAGGTAAGAACCAGGAATAATGGATTTAAGTTGGATAAATTTAGATTTAGATAGGACATAGGTAAGTACTGGTTTTCTAACAGAGTTGTAGATGCGTGGAACAGTCTTCCCAGTGGGGTGATAGAGGCTAGGACCTTGGGTAGCTTTAAGAAGAGACTGGACAAATATATGAGTGGGAGGGGCTGGGTTTGATTGGTGTCATGGGGTACGGGAGTTATTTCTTGGGTAGCTTTAGGTAGATGTCGTTTTGATAAGGACCTGCCTCGTATGGGCCAGTAGGCCTTCTGCAGTGTTCCTACATTCTTATGTTCTTATATATATATATATATATATATATATATATATATATATATATATATAATATATATATATATATATATATATACACGCACATTTTAGAAATGGAATAACCTCTCTCTCTCTCTCTCTATATATATATATATATATATATATATATATATATACATATATATATACATATATATATATATATATATATATATATATATATATATATATATATATATATATATATATATATATATATATATATATATATATATATATATAGGTAGGGAGGTACCACCTCTGCAAGCGGAACTCTCTAAATTCTCCCCGGAGCATTTGAATATTTTCATCTACTACCCTCCTATATGCATATATTCTATGTGGATTTTGAAAACAAAATACATTAACAAAAATACAATAGGAAGTAGAACAACATAAATAATATCTGGGAGCCTACATCTCGAATACTTCATCTAGCTCCCAGGCGGTGGGCCGATTGCCCAAATTGCTGCAGGCATTTACCCTCTGGATCGCAACACTGAGTCTCTGAAAGAGGAAGCTGGCCGCTCTGTGATCCATGGTTTCTGTGATAAGTTTTCCACCCAGCTCTCTAGAGAACTTGAGAGCACACTTGCACCATGCTCCAAGGGTCTCTGACTCTACTGGGATGAAGTCGTAGCAAGGAGGCAGGTCTTCATATTTGTGGATCTTCTGGGTCTCCCTGTAACTGGCGGCTCCACCCCCTTCACCTTCAGAGTATTGCAAGTAAGTGTATGCCAACGTGGCGGCACAGGTGTAGGCCCAGGCAATCTACTTACCATTCTTCTAGGGTAGCATAGTGACTCCATTTGGACGCTTTTGACTTCCAACAGACCTCAGTATTTGGGGTTCCTGATGAGCTGAGCAACGGACTGTGGCGAAACTTCTCTTTATGATGTCGTTGACCTTATGTCTAGCGTACTTCCCTTCTGATGTATCACACACGAGACCATGAAGTCCGAACTGATCAGCCGACGTCCTGCCTATGTTTGGTGAGTATGGGGGCGGCTGGGCGGAGAGCAACACCAATCCGTATGGCCTGTGGGCCGAGTCGAGTGCCCAGGGAGGAATTGGGAACAGCTAAAAGGAAATTTCCTGAATATTGTGCCTTCACCGCCAGGAGTTGAGCTTGTCCTTCCCTGAAGTATTGGTGAGCACTGTGTTGGCAATTTTTTCCATGATCGGTTTGTCCCAACACTTCGACAGTGAGAAGCGATCAAGCGACTTAGCTCGAGTGGTGACGTGTGCTTACCTAACACATCGACGATCTCGCCTCTCTCGAAATTATCCCGTGTTGAGTAGTGCTTTGAGTAGTGCTTGCTGGACCTTCGTCTTCCTCTCCACCATCAGGATTGGTGCGTCGGTGGTTGCCGACCGAAGGGCAGGAAGCCTCTTGCTGCCTGAATTCTCTTCGCCTGTTGACTGCACGCCATACAGCCAGTCTCGCCACCACTCAGGATATACAGTGCTCCATCAAGCTACAGTTCACCTCCTCAGTGTCCTGCGCCAGGCAAGTACGTGTGTCTACTTACACGTACTTGCCTAGCTGAGTACTCTCACTTTTTGGCCGATTGTCACCTCCAATTACATCTTTTCGTAATTAGACGATGCCTTCGTTGCCTTCCACCTCCCACCCCCCTTCCACTCTCCCCCAACCTCCCACACCTGCCTCTGCTTCTACTAAATCCAATTCCTTCTCGCTAAACCTTAAATTTTCTAATCCTGATGCCACTATCTGTCCGGAAAATTTATTATATCAGATCACTGGTGCACCTCAACTTAAAGTCTTCAAAACCAACTCAGGCTTCAAACTCCTTCTTGACAAACATTCCTACGAAGCGTACACCTCAAGCGATACCAGACAAAAACTTCTCAACGCAGGCTTCACCATTATTTGGACTCCTGAGCACCGTGCCAAAAGCACAGTCATTGCTAAACACGTAGACTACTCTCTCCTGACAGCCTATGACACAGACAAAGAAGACTTAATAAAAGATATCAGTACTAAGAACAAAGTCTCTGTTGACGATATTTACAGACCAGAAAACTCTACCATTCTCAAAATACGCTGTTCTACTCCTGCTGACGCCTCTACACTCTTCAGTCAAGGAATCTTTGCCAAGACCATCCGCATTCCTCCAAACGCTCTCTTCACTCCGAACTTCCACCCAATCACACAATGTCTTAAATGCTACAAATTCGGCCACGACAAAAACACATGCACATCTACACAAGTCTGCTCCAGATGTTCAGCAACTGGCCACTTCTGGAATACTTGCAACCTCCCTCTTAAATGTTCTAACTGCGGCGGGTCACACACTGCAGTTGCAAATTCCTGCCCTTCTAGAAAGCACATTCTCTCCTCCCTCAGAGCAAACCAACCTCCCTCCCTCCCCAACCCCTTCCCTGCTCCTCCCTCCCCTTCCTTACCTCCCTCCCCTTCCACACCTCCCTCCCCTACCCCCAATGCCTGGGCCTCCCCACGCACTTGGTCTACCTCTTCTACTCTACACACATCAAACACCAACACACAGACTACAAGCACTTCTTCTACACCCACACTAGACTACAAAACTAACTGTCAACTTGCCACTGCTGCCCACTCTGCGATTTTAATCTCACAAGCTTACCAATCAGACTACTCACATGTCCTTAACCTAATCTTGTCTGCTAACAATCTTCCCTCTTTAATTATCCCTCCTTCCTGCTTCTCTTCCAAGCCTCCTACAACCTCTCACTCCTTCCTCTCTCCCACCCCCCCACTTCCTACTCCCACCAGCTCTCCTCCTCCACTACCTCTCTTCACTACTTCTACACCTCCCACCAACACCCCTACTGCTACGACCACCCCTCCCCCCACTTCCTTACCCACTTCATCCCCTTCCAAAGCTTCCACTTCCTCACAGCTTAGCAAAACTTCCACTTCCTCTGCATCAACCTTCGCCCACTCCACCACAACCAAAACCTCATCCAGGTCCAACTCCACCTCCTCCAGACAAAATCCACTCAAACCTAAACCTACCCCAACTTCTAACGGACAGACCAAAGAACATAAAAACAGATCCATCTCTTCCTCCCCCTCCAGGAAACGGGTCCGTAGCACCTACAAACACACATCCACTGATGGCACCACTATCACGGGCTTTAATCCAAACTCCTCCCCCGACATTAACTTTGCTAAGACGAAACCATTAAATCACGTTTAAGGCGATTCAGTTCAACGTACGTTCTTACTTTACAATTAGACACCTACTGGCCGAGCTCCTTGAAGCAGAGAGGCCAGATATTGTTTTGCTAAACAGTACCTGCCTCAAAGCCCCTCAATGTATCCGCCATTATGGTTATACTGCACTACAGTCCCCCTATGATCCCCACGATGGGGTTGCCATCCTTGTCAATTCCAACATAAAACATGAATTTCTCCCAATCCCTTTTATTCACCAACACTGTCTTGCGGTCAGAATACACACCCACCTTGGCCCCTTTATCTTTTTCACCACCTATGCTCGCCCAAACACTACTCTCAACATACACGACCTCTCCTTAGTCTTCAACTACACCAACACACCAACTTACCTACTAGCTGACATGAATGCCAAACACACTGCCTTTCATCACACCAGTAACAACCAACTTGGTCACCAATTACTCAACTTCACAAACCATAAACACCTAATTCATCTTGGCCCAGACTTCAATACCTTCTTCAACCACACGGGCAAAGGCAAACCAGACATCATTCTGGCAAACCGAGCCAGCTCTCTATTTCAACATTACATCTCACCTGGCCCTATTACAGGCTCTGATCACATCCCAGTCATCTTACACATCTCCTCCAATCCTATCCTCATTCCAACCACACCTTCATTCTCCTACAAGAACGCTGACTGGGATGCTTTCAAACAACACATAGACAATATTAACCTCACCTATGACTACAACAACAAACCTATCTCTGACATCGATACTCAACTTGATCTCATCCAGGACACCATTACACAAGCAGCCAACATGGCAATACCAAAGAAAACTCACACCACTCGTTATTCCTTCAAACCGTCACTCAGAACAAGAAGACTAATTATCTGCTACCACAACCGCTTCCTCTACAACACACATAGATTTAATCAAGTCCGATTAGATCTCACTTACCTTAGAAACAACATTTTACACAGCCTAGACCAAGACCACAACAATCACTGGTCACGACTAATACAACAAGCGGACAGGCAGCGTGTTAAAAACACTAAAGCCTTCTGGAACTTTATCAAAAAAATCAGAGGCACTACTCCCACCAACAAATTCAAACACATCACCCACAACAACACACACATCTCAGACCCACAGGCTGCTACCAACATCTTCAAACACATCTGGGAGAACATCTTCCACGCTCACCCACCTCACCCTAACGTTATTCAACACATTCAGAACATAGAACACTGGAACACTGCACACACACAAGAAACAACACCAGACAGCCACATACATCTAGACACTCTTACCTCCTCCCAAGAACTCGACACTCCTTTCACCAACACAGACATTAAAACTCTCCTCAGACACCTTCCTCCAAAGGCTCCTGGTGCCTCTGGCCTAAACCATATTATCCTGAAACACCTTCCTGACTCTATCATTACTGCCTACACAAACCTCCTCAATGCCTCCCTTGCCTCTGGATACTTCCCTTCCCTCTGGATACTTCCCTTCCCTCTTCAAAGCTGCTACTGCTATCCTCCTTCCTAAACCCAATAAAGACCACTCTGACCCTAGAAACTATCGCCCTATCAGCCTCCTCGAAACTTTAGGAAAACTCTTTGAAAAACTCATTAATCATCGCCTTCGCAGATACCTGGAACATAATTCTCTACTTTCAGATGGCCAGTTTGGCTTCAGAACACACAGATCCACACAGGATGCCATTAACATCATTCTCAACTACATCCACATAAACACAAAACAAAGAAACAGGACAGCCCTGGTTGCAAAAGACGTTGAAAAAGCTTTTGACACTGTGTGGCACGAGGGGCTCAAGTACAAACTCTGCACTAACTTCAACCTGCCTCTCAATACTCGTAAACTCCTCTGCAACTTCCTAGACGGCCGTACCATGAGAATCAAATTCCAAGGCTGTTACTCTGACTACTTCACACTAAATGCTGGAGTACCCCAGGGATCTGTCCTTTCCCCTACCCTCTACATTTTATACACTAACGACATTCCAACACCTATATACCACAACTCCATCACACTAGCCTATGCAGACGACATTACACAACTTATCACTCATGCCAATATAGATACACTCACACACAAAACACAAAATGAGGTTGACAGGATAGCCATCTGGGAACAAAAATGGAGGATCAAAACCAATGCAGCAAAATCCAGCATTACGTATTTTAACTACAGGAAACGTGATCCTACATTACCTGTCGAACTCAGAACAGCTGACACCCGCACTTACTTCCCTATCACACAATCTGTCACTGTCCTTGGCGTTAATCTTGACTACCTTCTTCGTTTACACGGACACATTCACTCAAGGCATGCAATAGCTAGTAAGGCCCTTGCGGGCCTCTACAAGCTGAAACATGCCTCTCAACGCACCAAACTACACCTCTACAAATCCCTAATACGTCCTCTGATAACTTACTCTCCTCTAGCCCTCTCTCTTGCAGCAAAAACAAACTTACTTAAACTGCAGCGTGTCCAGAACAAGGCGCTGCGCTGGGTGCTTGATGTCAGATGGGAGGACTTCGCCACAAGCGAGTCTCTCCATGCCCAGTTAGACGTCCCTGCGCTGAATCTGTACTGGAAGAGGCTCAGTGACAGACAGATAGACAAACTTGAGACACGACATGACTACTGGACCTCTCTCCTTGACGAAGACATTCGCAGACCCACAAACCAACACAACCTTTTCTACTCCTTGCATGATCCTGCTCCTAACCCTACTTACAAATAACCTTGGATCCGCTGACAGGTACCTTCTAAGACAGGTACCATTCTCTGACCCACGTTCGCCTTAGCTTTTTTGGGTTAAGACATGACTCAGTTCTGCACTCCTCTCTAGATCTAAACGTCGCAAGTCCCTTACTCCCAGCTCACCCCACCGGAGTCCCAACAGAAGAACCGGAATTTCTCTTTTCAATATCTGCCCCACGATCGCCTTTGCTGCTGGGTTAAGCCCTGGCTCTATTTCTACGACTAAGAACACTCCTCTCCAGCACTATTCTTCGTCTGTCCCGTCTTCCCCGCTCATCCCATTTGGGATCTTACCTGAACTTTCGTTCGTTCGTTCGTACCCTCTGGATCGCAACACTGAGTCTCTGAAAGAGGAAGCTGGCCGCTCTGTGATCCATGGTTTCTGTGATAAGTTTTCCACCCAGCTCTCTAGAGAACTTGAGAGCACACTTGCACCATGCTCCAAGGGTCTCTGACTCTACTGGGATGAAGTCGTAGCAAGGAGGCAGGTCTTCATATTTGTGGATCTTCTGGGTCTCCCTGTAACTGGCGGCTCCACCCCCTTCACCTTCAGAGTATTGCAAGTAAGTGTATGCCAACGTGGCGGCACAGGTGTAGGCCCAGGCAATCTACTTACCATTCTTCTAGGGTAGCATAGTGACTCCATTTGGACGCTTTTGACTTCCAACAGACCTCAGTATTTGGGGTTCCTGATGAGCTGAGCAACGGACTGTGGCGAAACTTCTCTTTATGATGTCGTTGACCTTATGTCTAGCGTACTTCCCTTCTGATGTATCACACACGAGACCATGAAGTCCGAACTGATCAGCCGACGTCCTGCCTATGTTTGGTGAGTATGGGGGCGGCTGGGCGGAGAGCAACACCAATCCGTATGGCCTGTGGGCCGAGTCGAGTGCCCAGGGAGGAATTGGGAACAGCTAAAAGGAAATTTCCTGAATATTGTGCCTTCACCGCCAGGAGTTGAGCTTGTCCTTCCCTGAAGTATTGGTGAGCACTGTGTTGGCAATTTTTTCCATGATCGGTTTGTCCCAATATATAGGATATTACTCTGCATATTGTGATATCACCTGTTTACTGTGATTTTATTGCATATATATATATATATATATATATATATATATATATATATATATATATATATATATATATATATATAAACTCTGTGCTTAGGAAGTGCACAAGAAAATGCTTGTGCACTTCCTAAGCACCAATTTCTGGAGAGGCATTAGTAACTTACAGTGGGTACTTCTTACTGTCAGGGGATGCAGTTGTATATGGCAAAATGCTGCTGCTGCAGCATTTCAAATACTTGTCAGTGTTCTATCCCATTTTTCTAATTCGTAAATAAGCCATAATTCAAAGACGAAACTGTAGACGACGTTTTGGTCCATTCTTTACCAATTATGAATGATCTATGGAGAGATATTTTATAAGAACATAAGAACATAAGAATGTAGGAACACTGCAGAAGGCCTATTGGCCCATACGAAGCAGGTCCTTATCTAAACGACATCTACCTAAAGCTACTCAACAAATAACTCCCGTACCCCATGACACCAATCAAACCCAGCCCCTCCCACTCATATATTTGTCCAGTCTCTTCTTAAAGCTACCCAAGGTCCTAGCCTCTATCACCCCACTGGGAAGACTGTTCCACGCATCTACAACTCTGTTAGAAAACCAGTACTTACCTATGTCCTTTCTAAATCTAAATTTATCCAACTTAAATCCATTATTCCTGGTTCTTACCTGGTTCGACACCCTCAGTACTTTATTAATGTCTCCCTTGTTTATGCCCGTCATCCACTTATACACTTCAATGATATCTCCCCTCATTCTACGCCTCTCCAGAGAGTGGAGATTTAAGGCTTTAAGTCTATCTTCATACGGGAGGTTCCTTACACAGTAAATCATTTTAGTCATTCTTCTCTGTATGTTCTCTAATGAGTCTATGTCCATCCTGTAGTAAGGGGACCAAAACTGAGCAGCATAATCTAAATGAGGCCTCACTAGTGATGTATAGAGCTGTAAAGTAACTTTTAGACTTCTGTTACTTATACTTCTTGAGATAAATCCAAGTAATCTGTTGGCCTTGTTGCGCACACTAAGGCACTGCTGTCTTGGCTTTAGATTTCTGCTTACCATGACTCCCAAGTCTTTTTCACATTCTGTATGACCAAGCTCTACTTCACCTAGATTATAGCTTCGAGGGTTATTTTCATTACCAAGGGCAAGTACCTTACACTTATCCACATTAAACTTCATCTGCCATTTTTCAGACCAAGACATTAATTTGTTCAAATCGTCCTGGAGTTCATTGATATCCTCCTCAGAGTGAATTATACGGCCTATCTTTGTATCATCAGCAAACTTACTCATGTCACTAGTAATCCCTTCATCAAGGTCATTAATGTAAATTATGAACAAGAGAGGGCCTAAAACTGATCCTTGTGGAACGCCACTAGTGACTAATCCCCATTCAGATTTCACTCCATTAATGGTAACTCTCTGCTTTCTATTGGTAAGCCATGCCTCAATCCATGCTAGAACTTTACCTCCTATACCATGAGCTGCCACTTTTCTTAAGAGTCTCTTGTGAGGTACTCTGTCGAAGGCTTTACTAAAATCCAAATAAACAATATCATATTCCTTATCACTGTCAACTGCCTCAAATGTTCTATTGAAGAACGTCACCTTTTTTATATCTCAACACTTGTTTTTAATGACTGGGAAACCTACAATAAATAACGCCTTTTGTTTCATGGAACGTTAATGCCGTGAACGCTTGATCCTTCTTTCGCTACTCTCGGAAATTCCATTTCAGTTCGAACCTCAAAATTTGAATAGTTTTCCCCACGACTTCTTGAACCCTCGACAACACGAGTCTGAAGGCTGTCGTCTCCGTCTTCACGAAGAACCTGACAGGTATTGTATGTTTTGTTCGACAATAAAATGCTCCTCTTGGTCAACTTGGCTCCCTTTTCAATATGATGAGAGTGGGGCAGAAGAAAGATTTTATTGTCGTCGAGTTTTTTTTGTTGTTATTCTTGCTGCTGTTTTTGCTTCTGTTACTGTTTCTACTGCTGCTGTTGCTCCTGCTGTTACTGCTGCTGCTGCTGCTGCTGCTAATGATGAGATTAAGACACATGTGCAACATCTGGGTATCTTTATTGTAGACGTTTCGCCATCCAGTGGCTTTATCAATACAAATTCTAGGACATAACTTGAAGACAGTAAAACTATGTACAGAAGATGAGGTAATCGGTCCCTCAACCTAGGAGTAGGAGCGAAGAGCACCATAGTCGTGGAGATTCTGAAGCAGAAGAAAGGATCCTGGCGCTTATATAGTAACGTCAGGTGTAGCAGACGAGGGCATATTCACTGGTAGGCGGGATTCCCCAGTGGAAGTAGGTCCTTCCCAAAGAGATGGGTTAGTTGTAGTAGTAGTTGTCGTAGCCGTGAAGGTTATGTACATGTCCTCAGAATTAAGATTCCATGATGTTGCAGTGTCTGACAAGTTGTGTACGAATGGTATATAATACCGACAAGATGAGATTAAGACACATGTGCAACATCTGGGTATCTTTATTGTAGACGTTTCGCCATCCAGTGGCTTTATCAATACAAATTCTAGGACATAACTTGAAGACAGTAGAACTATGTACAGAAGATGAGGTAATCAGCTGCTGCTAATGTTGCTGCTGCTTTTGTTGCTGCTGCTACTTTCTGCTGCTCCCGCCGCCGCCACTGCTCCTTTTGTTACAGTTTATGCTGTTACGATTCATGCTGCTTCTGCTTCTGGTGCTGCTTCTCCTACTGATACTTCTACTGCTTCTGTTGCTGATGTTCCTACTGCTGCCGCTCCGGCTGCCATGGCTCCTGCTCCAGCTCTCAGTGTCAATCTTGTAATAAAGTTGGTAGAATTACCGACAATATGTAAACTAAAAGGACACAAGTGCAACTAATGTGACATTTTATTGTGGCAACGTTTCGCTCTCCAGGAGCTTTATCAAGCCATTACAAACAATACATGGACACAGAGGGTATATAAAGGCTCAGAGTGAGGTGCAGTACTAGTGAGGTACCATTTAGATGTTCACTAGTGGTAGTAGTAGTAGTAGTAGTAGTAGTAGTAGTAGTAGTAGTAGTAGTAGTAGTAGTAATAGTAGTGACAAAAGTAGTAGTAGTAATACAATATGGTAGAGCAATTAATTCGTACATGAGTAAAAGGATATAAAAGCTATTACTTGGGTAACATAAAAATAGGTTGGACAAATATAGACTGGAAAGAGGCAGCCTGTTTCAGTGTTCACTCTCTGTAATGTGCTTTGTGTAGTATAACAGGAGAGACTATGTGATGGCAGGGTTTACTGTTTTCAGGAGGATTCTTGCAAAGACTTCAGAGATGGTGAAGCTGCCGTTGTTTTGTTTAATTGTATTCGAAACAGCGATCAGTGCTGATTCGAGGCACTTGCGTCTGCGAAAATTAGTTTCTTTAACAAGTAACAAGTAACAGTAACAAGTGGCGTTCCACAGGGATCAGTCTTGGGCCCGTTGTTGTTTATAATATATATCAATGATCTTGATGAAGGAATTACTAGTGATATGAGGGTACGTACAACAATCGTTCAACTTCAGGAAGACTCGTATTACGACAATCCATTGACACACTCTCAGTTCACGGAGTTCACTACCTTATCACAAGATAGGCACATGGCTTCTGCCGAAAAGAAGAGGTCACGATGCTCCATGAACACGACGGAGGACTCAGATTTGGAAGTGTGGGGCGAAATTCTAGCGAAGAAGTTGCGAGAGGAAGAGGAAGATCCTGCTCACATTGTAGCAGATCTGACAGTCCCAACCATGGAGCCAGCGACAATAGAAACAGGTGCGGAAATAAACACCCCACCCCCCGAAAACCAAGAGGGATGGAACACTGTGGACAACAAGAAGAAGCGCCATCCGTCCAAGGAGCAGGCAAACCAGCTCAACCGACCTGGCAAATTCAAGGTGAAGTCTTACGGGGACCAAAGAACCCACTATGGGGTTGTTTCATACCTGGAATCACGACACAACCTGAAGTTCAAGATATGGTTCAACTTGAGGGGAGAACCAATATTGACTCCTCTCAACAAGGAAATGTATACCACCTTGAAGAGAGTCATGGAGACAGATCGCTCATTCACCCTGGAGGAACTGGACTCTCGGCAGAAGATCACCAAGGGTGTAGTGATGCGATACCCGCTGATGATGCCCATCGAGGCAGTAGCAGCTCACCCCAGTGTGGTGTCAGCTCAACGTCTCAAGGCAAAGACGGCAGGCAATGCACCAACCCGACAGGTCCTCATTCAGCATGTAGGACCACTGCCATCCCAGCTGGACCTCGGTTCTTGGGGCAGGCACGATGTCAAGACCTTCACAGCAGAACCAGTTCGCTGTTTCAAGTGTCAGCGTTATGGACACCTGGGTGCACTATGTCCGAACAGAGTAATCTGCGGTGTCTGCAGCCAGCACCACCCTACCGAGGAATGCATCACCAAGCTGAAAAATGCATCGCCACCCACTCCACAATGCCCGAACTGCAGGCAGAAACACCATGCCTGGAATCCTCGATGCCCCGAGAGGCTCGCCAGAATTCAAGAAGTCTGGAAGACGCCAAAAACTCGGCAACAGGCTACGACGGATCATCACTCTCAGCAAACGATGGGTGCAGAGAACCCTGCCATACTGCAGATCTCTCAGCAGCCAACCCAAGTCAATGCCCAGGAATTCCCAACCCTAGAAGCCTCAACCAGGCGTCAAGGTCAAGAACCTCCTGCACCCCTACCTCAACGAAGAAACAGAAACAAGAGGAACAGGAGGAGTCAACAGGGTGCATCTGGTCAATGCGATCAGCAGGCGGCACTAAACGAGCCCCCACCGGCCATAGCACGACAACGCAGGCACTCCTTACCCGGCACAGGCGCTTTGCAGACTCAACTGGCACCTCACCAGCAGATCCCGGCTACCCAACCTGGTATACAGCAACAGACCACGGTGCATACAATAAAGAAATCCAACCCTCAGTAGTCCCTACAGACCACAACAACCCAGATAATATCCACTCTTTCGAACCCAACTCCAAAGCAGGCCCTCACCAGGGAGGATCTCGTAGCACTCATCAAGGTGTTCACAGATCTTATTTGCAACACAATCAACTCCACGGAACAACAGAGCGCATTCCGGCAGATGGTCAGTACGCTCCTGAGAGTGTGCTTTCTGACCGAAGAGGAGACAGTGGATGCCATGAATTTGCAGGTTCTCAGAGCGGGCAGGACTCAGTCTCCAGCTCAGGAAACAACATCGATGGAATAACTTCGGTACCAAATCACACCCTCACGGTCCTACAGTGGAACATTCAGGGCCTGAGGGGCAAACAACACCTCTTGCTGGAGGCAGTAATTCGGGATCGGGTTGATATCGTCTTGCTACAAGAAACTCTGACTGTCCCGACTATGTGCCCAAGACTACCCGGTTTTGCTGGGTATTTTCGGCACACGGACCCGGGCGTTCACTGCAGAGGCACAGCTGTATTTATATCCAATACAATACCTCACGAGGTTATAGCCAACCCTGTGGACTGTGGGGAGGACGTCGAGGTACAGGCCATCCTTGTGCACATACCTGGGGGGCCCATTACCATCTATAACATCTACAAGAACCCAAGACACACCCTTGACATTGCAGAGCTCCTCGCACTAGCACGCACTGAGTGTATTATTGTGGGTGGAGATTTCAACGCACATCACCCAATGCTGCACTCTCACTCAGCAACCAATGCAGCTGGCAGACACATAGCAATGCTCCTACACGATATTCCAGAGGTAAAGTTGCTAAACAATGGAGACCCCACACACCTGTTGGGTGGCTGCCTCGACCTTACCTTCGGGTCAAGACAACTCGCAGCAGGAGCGACATGGGAAACTCATCCTCACCTTGTCAGTGACCACTTTGCAGTGATCACCACCTTCAACATCAACAGGCCTCCCACAGTTGTGCTGCCTCCTAGATGAGACGTAAAGAGGGCCAACTGGAAGGTGTTCCAGGATTATCTTCATGACTGGTGGTCCACATACTCTCTATCTGAAGACTGTGATACGGCTGAACAGGAGCTAATCACTGTTCTCATCCAGGCAGCAGAGTGCGCAATTCCAAAGAAGTCCGCAGGACGCACTCACAAAAGAGACTGGTGGTTCTACAACGACGAGGTGCGGGAGCAGAACCACCGCATCAACTCTTTTAGGAAGCTATACAGGCGTAACCCTACGGCAGAGAACAGGAATACTTTGAGAGCCATTGTGCAGCATGCCCGCAGAGTCTCTCTCAGAGTAAAAACTGAGAAATGGCTGGAGTGGTGCTCAACATTCGGGCATCACACCACCTTATCTGAGATATGGGGCAAGCTCAACATAGCAAATGGCAAGAGCAAGCCGAGGCCACCAGCACACCCGAACCCATCCCAGGAAGCTGAGAAACTAGTGGAGCTTTTCACTTCCAGGGGAGCATCCACTCAGCTCCCACAGGACATCCGGAATATACAGACGGATCTTCTGCCACAGCGCCAGCTAACGATACAAGCTGCATGTGAGTCGGAAGATGTGACTGATGAAGACCTCACGGACTTGGAACTCCGACATGCCATTAAGAACACAGGTGACACTGCCCCGGGCATCGATGGTGTTACATACTCCATGATTGCACGGGCTGGGCAGAGTGGATGGGAGGCCATACTAGACGTCATTAACAAGTCGTGGAGGGCCAGGACACTCCCAGCAGCTTGGAAGAAAGCTACCATCGTACCAATTCCAAAGCCCAAGGACCCAGGCAGTATGAGACCCATATCGCTGACCAGCTGCTTAGCCAAGACTGCTGAGAGGATGGTGTTAAACCGCCTCCTATGGAAACTTGGACCCTCTCATCATCACATATTTGGCTTCACCAAAGGAGTGGGTACAGCAGAGTGCATAACCACTCTACTAAGCCAGATTGATGACAGTAACAAAAAACCTAGTATTGTCGTCTACCTCGACCTTGAAAAGGCATTTGAGCTAGCAAGCCCCACAGCAATTCTGGCAATACTAGCTCGGAAGGGAATCAAAGGACGCCTCCTGGCCTGGATAGAGTCCTACCTTAGGGGCAGGCAGGCCTGTGTCAGCTTTCAGGGACACTACTCTTCCTTTAAATCCCTGGAAAACGGTACGCCACAAGGAGGTGTGCTCAGTCCTACCCTGTTTAACATCCTTATGCAGGAACTTATGAGCTTTCCCTTTCATAGTGGTACACAGCTCCTCAGCTATGCTGATGATCTTGCACTCATAGTGAATGGGAAAGGCAATTTAGAACGACAGGCTCAGAGAGCTTTGGACCTAATTACGCAGTCTTGCAAGGAACTAGGCCTCAAGATCTCAGCCGAGAAATCTCTTGCAATGATGTTCAAGGGACCAGATCCTGTGAATAGATTACGTATTCAGGATATAGAACTTGAGTGGACAGGCTCCTACCTGTACTTGGGAAACTACATTGATAAAAAGCTGACCTTTCAGAAACAGGCCGAGTATGTCAGGTCACGTGCTCTACTCAGACTCAACGCCATGAGAGCCATGACGAGGCACCGTGCAGGGGCAAGCAAAGATGTACTTCGCTTGTACTATATAGAAGCTATACGCTCGCTCATTGACTACGGCGCACCGGCGTTAGCTCATCTCTTCCCGCAGAGCAGGCAAAGAGTGGAGGTCGTACAAAATCAGGCGATAAGAACTATGCTTGGGGCCCCCATCTGGACCAACACAGTATGTCTCAGATCTGAGGCCCGGCTTCCTTCCCTGGCTGACAGAGTAAGATACATAAACGCCTGCAAAGTGGCCACGATTCTGCACAGGCAGCAAGGCACGC
This sequence comes from Cherax quadricarinatus, assembly GCF_038502225.1. Classification (NCBI taxonomy): domain Eukaryota; kingdom Metazoa; phylum Arthropoda; class Malacostraca; order Decapoda; family Parastacidae; genus Cherax; species Cherax quadricarinatus. Next base: position 5,654,260 of record NC_091322.1, on the reverse strand, counting down.
CACTAAGGAGACGGATATTGACAACCATGGCACAAGATCCCACACTCTTCACGGACTACTCCTGGATTCGTTCGTTTTGTGCTGCTGGGCGGAAGCTGCTGCCTATACAACTACTCCTTGAGAAGAGTTGTGACCTTCCTGTTGCTGGGTACCATCCACCACCTCCCTGGCGCCCAGATCCAGCCGATGTTTGCATCATGCAGCTACCCATCTCTAAGCGTCTCTGCAGTAAAGACACTCTCAGCAATCATGCTGAGACAAGCATGGCACTGGCAGAGGGAGGCACATGTGCAGTGTATTTCACAGATGGTTCTGTCGACCCTGACAGGTAGAGAGCAGCAGCTGGACTGTACCACAATGGTCACACACAAGGCTGGCGACTCCCTGACCACTGCACGATCCTTCAAGCTGAGCTGGTGGCGATTCAGCAGGCATTGTCACATGCCCTACGACATCGACTCCGACCTGTCATACATGTTGATTCCACGTCTGCAATCAATGCCCTCTCCCATCCTCAACCACAGGACAATGTTCACCTCATCACATCGATCCTGAGCATAATGACAGCCTTAGAAGTTCAGGGTAACAGATCGACATTGAACTGGATCCCCAGCCATGCTGGCATCCGGGGAAATGAGGCGGCAGATGATGCAGCCAAGGCAGCAACAGACTATCCACATGTTGGGATTACTGTCCCAATCAGCCTACGACAGACCAAACTGGTGGCTGCCAGAGCCATGAAACTTATGGGGGAGGTCTTAGGTGATACCCCATCTCAACAGTGGTACCGAGCAGCGACTCAGGGAGAACCCCCTCAATATGATAGAAGCTGGTCCAGAGCGCAGTGTACCGCCATCCATCGGCTTCGTTTGGCTTTCCCACAGCCAAGATGATGGTAGACAAGGCTGAGGAGGAGATGTGCCAGTACTGTCAGCACGTTGTCCAGCGGCCCCTAACACACTATCTTCTGGAGTGCGAAGTTACTGAGACACTCCGCAGGCAACTAGGAGTGATATTCCCTCCCGAAGAGGAACCAGAGATGACTGCGGCCACACTAGTGTACCATGGAGTCAACGAACCAGACAAGCTGTTACCTGTGATAACGACATATCCTCCTCCTCGCTAGTGTCCATAGTTAGGAGTACATACGGTGTTGTCGCTTATGAGATGCACCAGTTGAACTGACCAGAAGAGTGCTTGAACAGCATATGTCGCATCATTGTAGAAACCTTTCTCCCTCGGGAGCCAGAGACGGGTCATCGCAAGATTGAGACCCGTGCCAGGACTACGGTCTTGGCGAACATTATACATACATACATGTATTGTTTGTAATGGCTTGATAAAGCTCCTGGAGAGCGAAACGTTGCCACAATAAAATGTCACATTAGTTGCACTTGTGTCCTTTTACTTTACATAGTGTCAATCTTGTTATTTATCGATCGAGCGTAAACCGAAACTCTTAAGATGACTTCCCGTGACCAGGCCTCGGGTGGCGACGACTCTCTCTCTCCCCGGAGTCAATTAATTGTCAGCTAATGACAAACGTACTGTTAATGACAATCACAAAGTAAATAAAGATTTTCAAAGTATATTTCACATTGCACAATCCAAATCCGTAATTAGTTCTGTCATGGGACGTATCAGAGAATTTTGAACGAGAAAAAATGTCACCGGTAATTATGCCCAAAGTATTGGCGAGTTGTTAGACAAGCTTCTTGTTGGGAGAGCTGTGCCCCTCCCAGAGAAGAGGCTCCACCATAGGCACAAAATACTCAACCTTAACACAGCGTTAAGGTGACCCAACGTCGAGGAAGGTGGGAAGAGGAACCTACCCTCATCGGGCTAGGTAATTGCCCTCCCACCCACACTCAGTTAATATCAAGCTGGATATTACTAGCTCAAATAATTTCTACATTAAATTTGGTAGTTGAAAAAACACAGTATAACCCTTTATTACAGCACCGTTTCTCTTATACAGTTGTATTTGGCTATCACGTCGCTACCACTTGTACATCTCATTCAATCACCTTAAAACCTAATGTCTGGTAGACCAACCAAGGGATTTCAAATATTTTGAAGACCATGGAACCCCCTCTCTTTTAAATTTCGAGAGCCATATCCAAGATAAGTGAAGTATAATCCAGCTTCTCATTAACAAGTTGGAACTACATATCTTTACAATTGCATTTTATCATCGTCGTAACTAATAATAATCTTAGAGTATAATCATAATTATGCAGAGAAAACAGTAACAAAATTGACAGTTCTTAAGTAGAGTCTTGCTGATGCTTTGATAACCTGACCAGTATTATTATTATTATACTCACATGACAGTAACGCAAATCTTGTTAGGGTCAGACAGTGGATTGAAAGAAATCCTACTTTTTCCTCCCGTTTACATTATTTTTGGGTTTTTACCTCCCATTTATATTAAGGAAACCAACAAAACACAATAATGAAAGTTTGAAGCCGATCAGAAAAGGCATTCTCCATTAATTGATCTGAAACTAACAATTCCAAGCTTTAAAAACGCACCTACTCAGACTAAACTTATGGAGTATCATCTGTCTTATAGAATGCATCGTCAACAATATTTTGAAGATAATCAGAAGAAACATTTTTTATTCACTGAATGAAAATTAAGGTCATTTGGTCCTCGTTACCATACACGAGTGTTAAAAATTTGAAGACGATTGACGAGGATTTCGCGAGTTATTAGCGAATTATAATGGAAGTGTTGGAGGTGGACGAAAAAGGAAGAAGACACAACTCAGGCAACACCTTAAAGTTACTCCTCCGGGGATACTTAAAAGTTTAGGCTACCTTAAAGTTACTCCTTCAAGTTCAGGCTACTTTCAAGTTACTCCTTCAAGTTCAGGCTACTTTAAAGTTACTCCATCGGGGAAATCTAAACGTTCAGGCTACCTTTTAAAGGCTCCCATTCGGGGATACCTAGCTGAAAAAAATATATAACATAAATACATAATAATTCTCCAAACCACAAACTTAGAAACACTGATAAAGCAGTGTGTACAGTGTTTTATCATTATTATCTTTGTGTTTACACGAGATACTTCCACTGCCACGAGGCACCACATATTAAATTCTGATTAAGTTACCTCTCTCTCTAGCTCTGAATCGTGAATATCTTATCACTCGCATACAAGTACTGCATAATAATCTCAAAACCCTCCACCCAGACCTCTCACTACACTATCAAGTCGTCATTTCCTTAAATTAATTAAACACAAAGATGGTAAACTCGACTCACTTTTTTCTCCCGGTTTCTTGTGAAAGATCTCTCACAACCTTTAACAAGCACTTGCGTAAACAAGCTTGAGTGCCCGTGGCTTATACTATTCATATTTAATTCATAACACCCTCTTTATATGCAAGGAGAGAAGAAAGATTATCAGAGGAAATTAAAGTAATATATTCGCTAGGAAACAATGGAGGAATGGGGAAGGGAGGTGTGTTAGAGAGAGGGAAGTAAGTCACACAGTTTGACTTTACCGGGTTATTTTAGGTTAAATTATACGCAAGTTACTATATAAAAAAATTGTAACAAATGTTAAATTATGTATGAGACCAACATAAAAAAGTTATTTATGGTAAGGAGGGAAAAAATGGGTAGACTGAAGGGAGGGGATAAGTATGGAGGAGGTAGGGGATGTGAGGGTTGTAGGAGAGAACAACAACATTGGTGCAAGGATGAAGGATGTACAGATGGGGAATGAAAGTAATGTGGAACATATACTAGCGGATTGTGAAGAGGAGGAGGAAGAGGAGGAGGAGGAGGAGGAGGAGGAGGAGGGGAGGAGGAGGAGGAGAAGGAGGAGGAGAAGGAGGAGGAGGAGGAGGGGGAGGCGGGGATACTACCATATTTAATGGCCGAATTTCCTCTTAATACGTTACAGACTGGCGTCAACAAGTTTTTGAGTGAGAGACTAATGTTAAACTCTTCACTGTGTTAGTCCAGTAAGAGACTACAAGGCTGCACTCACTGCACTCGCTGAAAAATCTCTTCGCTAGTCAGGCTACACATATAACACTGTCTGTTACCAACAATGTGTATAATACCCACGAATGTATAAAGGAAAGGGTATGAGATTAAAGGATTTTTGTTATTCTTTCATGTCTCTTTATCATTGACAATAGTTAAACTACGCACATCACCATGTTTACTGGCTATACTGTAGTCAGTTTTCACGCATCACTGTGGTGGCTCTAATCAGTCCAGACACACACACACACACACACACACACACACACACACACACACACACACACACACACTTGTATCTATTATCCTGTCAGCTATTTTGGGGAGGAAAAGTTGTGGAGTTGAAGTTCGCAGTTTATCACAATGGTAAAGTTACGCATACGGTTTCCTCTAATAAAATTAATAATAATAATAATAATAATAATAATAATAATAATAATAATAATAATAATAATAATAATAATAATAATAATAATAATAATTACAATTTGCTAAAGCTTCCAGCAGTTGCAGAATACGCAACAGTCTGTTAGATCACATTCTTCTGTTCAATCACCGTTTGGGAAGAAAAACTTCTATTGCAATTCAGGACCGATTTTTTCTCTTTTTACGATGGATTCACACACTTCTCCCTGTTGATGCGACAACAAAGACTTATTGTTTTAGGTGTGGACTCCAATTTGCTGCAGCGAATTTCATTTTTTTTTTCGAACGTGCATATATCCAAGGGTTCTTGTGTGGGTCTTTGCATGCGGTTATTCAACATTATAGAGTGGTTTTATAGGGACAATCTTTCGTGCATAATTACTCCTAGGTTTCTCTGTCTGATGCTTTCAATCCTTCATCGCACAATCCATATTCTCCATGTGGTGTGTAATGGATTTAGTCTATTTCCATTACAAGACATCTGCTGTACCTGTTTACCTAGAAGTAAATAGGTACCTGGGTGTTACCCAATTGGTGGGGGTAGCATCCCGGGGTTAAAATTAACTTAATCTGCCCGAAATGCTCTGCATAACCAGGGGATTTCTATATAGTATGTCGCTGATGTCAGCTAGGTTTGTATAAGTTGTACATATGATTATAGAAATAAAGATTATTATTATTATTAGTAGTAGTAGTAGTAGTATAGAAAGTCGGTCTGTTACTCCATTGGATGCCTTTATCAAAATCTTCTTGTACGTGTTCCCACTCATTTTTCACACTCTGTATAACATTACTGCATTATCAGCAAACATCTCCATATACTTTTTGCCCCCCTCTGGCGAAACAGCCGTACAAATTCGAAACATTATCAGGCCAAGTACTCACCCCGTGGGACCTCGCTGGTGACACTTGTCAACGAGGGAAAACAATGATTTTATCAGCTTGCATTTTCCTTTACTTGTTAGACGATAAATGAGGGGAGACAAGATGGAAGATGGGTATTAATAAAGGGGATATTAATAAGGTCTTGAGGATATCTCTCCATGAGAGAACCCGCAGTAATGGATTTAAATTAGACAAGTTTAGATTTAGAAACGACATAGGAAAGTATTGGTTTGGAAATAGGGTAGTTGATGAGTGGAACAGTCTACCTTGTTGGGTTATTGAGGCTAGGACTTTAGGTAGTTTCAAATTTAGGTTGGATAAATATATGAGTGAGAGGGGTTGGATATGAGTGGGACTTGCAAATGAGTGGATAGAGTTATCAGAGCTTATTTCTTGAGTAGCATTGAAAATTGGGTTGGGCAAATGTTTTGTTAGTGGGATGGATTGCAAAGGACCTGCTTAGTATGGGACAACAGGCCTGCTGCAGTGATCCTCCTTTCTTATGTTCTTATGTTCTTGTGTGACATAGGTACTCAACATGGATTCACAAGAGGCCGTTCTTCTCTAACTAATTTATTAACTTTCTTCAGTAAAGCTTTAGAGGCTGTTGATCACGATAAAAAATTTGATATTATTTACTTAGATTTTAGTAAGGCTTTTGATAGAGTTCCGCACCATAGACTGTTAAAGAAAGTGGCAGCTCATGGCATTGGGGGAAGAGTGCTCTCGTGGATCGAATCATGGCTCACAGACAGGAAGCAGAGAGTGTCCATAAATGGGGTTAAATCCTAGTGGGGATCTGTAACAAGTGGCGTACCACAGGGATCAGTCTTAGGCCCGTTGTTGTTTATAATATGTATCAATGAACTTGATGAGGGAATTACTAGTGAAATGAGCAAATTCGCCGATGACACAAAGATAGGTAGGATAATTGATTCAAACGTAGATATCAGGGAACTTCAGGAGGATTTAGATAAACTCAATACCTGGTCAGAAAGGTGGCAGATGCAGTTCAATGTAGATAAATGCAAGGTTCTGAAGCTCGGGAGTGTCCATAACCCTACACTTATAAGTTAAATAATGTAGAACTTAGCCATACAGATTGCGAAAAGGACTTGGGGGTTATGTTGAGCAGTAACCTTAAACCAAGACAGCAATGCCTAAGCGTACGTAATAGGGTAAATAGATTATTGGGATTTATATCAAGAAGTGTAAGCAACAGAAGTCCAGAGGTCATACTGCAGCTTTATACTCATTAGTAAGGCCTCACCTAGATTATGCAGCTCAGTTCTGGTCTCCATATTACAGACTGGATATAAATTCGTTAGAAAACATTCAGCGTAGAATAACTAAATTAATACATAACATTAGAAATCTTCCTTATGAAGAAAGATTACATAAGAACATAAGAAAGGAGGAACACTGCAGCAGGCCTGTTGGACCATACTAGGCAGGTCCTTTACAATTCATCCCACTAACAACATTTGACCAAACCAATTTTCAATGCCACCCAAGAAACAAGCTCCGATGTGCAAGTCCCTCTCAA
>NC_091322.1:5632400-5642400 GCF_038502225.1 Cherax quadricarinatus | reverse complement strand
TCTTTAACTGAATATATCGATTTCTCAATTGCCCCTCTCCTCTTTTGATTTGCCTATATATGCCTCTCTTTTGACCAATCAGATATTTTAATCTATTGTTCATCCATTTAGGATCATTTTTGTTTGATCTGATTTCCCTATTTGGAACATAATTTGACTGAGCAGCTAGAACTATGCCCTGGAAAGCATCATATCGGCAACCATCACCACCTACCTGACCCTTAGTCAGGTCATTCCAGTTCAGCCCACCTAAGTAATTTTTCAGTCCTATGAAATCAGCCAAGCGAAAGTCAGGGACGGAGACTTGATTGCCATTATTAGGGGAATTCCATGATATATTAAAACTGAGTGATTTGTGATCACTTTCCCCAAGCTCATCGTTAACCTCAAGATTATTAATTAGTGTTTCCCTACTGGCAAGAACCAAGTCAAGGAGGTTATTTCCCCTAGTTGGCTCTGTCACAAACTGTTTTAAAAAACAATCCTGGATCGTATCAAGAAAGTCACCTGACTCTAAATTTCCTGTCAAATTGCTCCAGTCAATCTGTCTATAGTTGAAATCTCCCATTAGCACAACATTTTCGTATGTAGATGCCTTACGAATTTCGTCCCATAGAAGTTTACTGCACTCCCTATCAAGATTTGGGGCCCTGTAAATCACACCCAAAATTAGTTTTTCTCGGGCCTCGAGAAGCTGTAACCAAACAGATTCAGTGGCTGACGCTTCTAACTTAATATCTTGTCTAACACAACAATTTAAATTGTCTCTGACATACATCGCTACTCCACCACCTTTCCTGTTGACCCTGTCAGTGTGGAATAATTTATAGCCTTGCATGTGACATTCAGAGGGCATCTCTCTATCTTTCAGATTGAGCCAGGTCTCTGTTATAGCAATAATATCTATGTCTCCTGCACTTGCAATTAATCTTAGCTCATCTATCTTATTTCTTACACTCCTGCTATTAGTATAGTAAACCTTAAGGGAGCTAGTCCCTTGCTGCCCTCTGCTGTCCCCCTTTGTTTGCTGACCTGATCTATTGTCTTTATTTATAACTTCATGCTGAATGCCTTTTATACATTTACTGTTACCAACCCAAGTGTTGCAACCTGCTTGTTTCCCACACACACCCATACCTCTATCTTCCATCAGTTTAAAATCATAGGCATTTCACCAATGGCCTTCTCAATCGAGTCTGCAAGTGCTACCACCCCAGCCCCAGAGAGATGTACCCCATCCCTTGCATACATATCATGTTTGCCATAAAAGTTGTTCCAGTTGTCAATGAATGGGATTGCATGTTCCTTGCAGTATCTGTCTAGCCAGCAATTTACACCAATTGCCCTAGACAACCATTCATTTCCTACTCCCCTTCTAGGCAAGATGCTACATATGATTGGGATCCCTCCCTTAGACTTAATGAAATCTATAGCTGACCTGTACTTATCTAGCAGCTCTTCTCTCCTACCCTTCCCAATATCATTTCCACCAGCACTGAGACAGATAATGGGCTTGCTCCCATTACCTGACATGATATTATCCAGCCTGTTGACAATGTCCCCAACACCAGCTCCAGGGAAACACACTCTATCTCTCATCTTCTTATTCCTATTACAAAAAGCACGGTCAATGTATCTTACCTGAGAGTCACCAACCACAAGAATGCGCTTACCTCCATTAGCAGGGGCAGTAGTACCCTTACCTTCACTGGCCACTGAAGTACATTCATCCTGAAGAACAGAGAAGCGATTTCCTACCTTCAGATCTTCACTCTTAACTTTCCTTACTCTGATGCGCCTTCCATTACTGTGAACTACTCGCCACTTGTAGCAGGTGCTGGGCTGCACCTCACTGCTGGTAGCCGTTGCTGCCACCCCAACTACAGCCTCCTCACAGCGAGAGACAGACTGCACCTCGCTGCTAGAAGCCTCATTCCCCACAACTCCAGCCACCTCACACTCTCTCCCAGACCCATTGAGGTGGACCTTCAGCCTCCTAATCTCCTCCTGGAGAAGCAAGACCTCCTCCTTCAACTCTCCAACCCCAATTTTTAAAACACTGCAGAAGCAAGCCATGCTTTGTAACCGTCCACACTAATCCCCAAGGCAGCTCAGGGTCTGTGACCTCACGTGACGACTGACCATATTAGGTAAACCTTACGAATTTGGCTTAAATAGCAACACTCTTCTTGCCGAATAAGGCAAGCGAAAATTTGTGTGTGCAATAATTTCGCAAAAATCATTCTGAACCTAACGAGAAAAATATATTTCATTGTATTTGTTTATTATTAAATTACTGTAAGCTTACCTAAAGTATATTTAGTTGGATTAGGCTAAATTAAACTGGGCTTGTTATAATAAGGTTAGGTAAGTTTTCTAAGGTACTTTTGGTATAAAATTATTAATTTTTACATTATCATAAATGAAAAAAAATATATTCTTAAACGTACCGGAGAAAATTTTAGAAAGGATTTAATTTTAAATGAGTTCTTGCTAATTGACCAGTCCTGTAGAAAGTCGTTCTAGCTGACAATAGTGCCTTCTCGGTATCTCAGTTTTGTGGCTGTGTTTAAAATCTTGCTGATTTCGTCCTCTAAGTAGGAAAGCAATAAGATCATAGTAAACAGGTGAAATCAGAATATGCAAAACAATCACTGTGAAAGAATAGTGAAATTCCAAACACTTTCGTTCTTAGAGGACGAAATCAGCAAGATATTCAACATAGCCACAAAACTGAGATACCGAGAAGGCACTATTGTCAGCTAGAACGACTTTCTACAGGACTGAGCCTAAGGAAGTGACGGCCAGGAAAAATGTACTAGTTTTACCATACAATGAGAACCTGATTTGCCTGCGTGAGGCATTAAAAATGATCAGTATAAACCTTACTTTCAAAAACATTATGACTGCGAAACAAAGTCTGATTAAAACCACACCCACCAACAAAGTTGGTGGGGGTTTACAAGGCCCGATGTACTAAGTGTCCTCTCTCATATATTGGTCAAACAGGTAAACTTCTGGAAACCAGAATAGCCCAAGATAAATACTCAGTGAATATTAAAATGGTATAAAATACCGACAGGTTGCTAAATAAGACACATGCAACAGTTAGGTATCTTTATTTCGAAATAAAGATACCTAACTGTTGTATATGTGTCTTATCTAACAACCTGTCGGTATTTTATACCATTTTAATATTCACTATGTCAGACACTGCAACACAAAGGTATCTTGGTACAGAACAGAAAACACTTGGACAACTTCAACTAGTGAGAATGGTTGGATTTGAGAGGGACGTGGCCTCCCAACGACTACATTCTTACCTCTACTAGTGTCCTACATCTCACCTCCTGGTGGTATATAAGGCTCCATCCTGTCACTTCAACTCCCTATTGTTTCAGACTATGGAACAATACTCTTCTCCAGACTGAGTGACTGACCACCTCAAAACTTCAAGAGTGATGGACTGATTACATCGTCTTCACGTCTCTTCTATCAACTTTCTTGTACTCGACTGAAGAAGCCTACTGTGTAGGCGAAACGTTTCGATATAAAGATACCTAACTGTTGCATATGTGTCTTATCTAACATAAATACTCAGTCAAAACAGGGCAGGAGTCGAACGGTATCTTTAACCACGCGGTATCTTTAACCAGCAGCCCACCGGGGTGGGCTGCTGCCCAAATTATTGTATCAACCAGTTCTGTCATAGGAAGAAACATAATTGAACCTTCTCTCTTGAAACATGACAGGAATGCCGTATATAACTCAAATTATGCGTTATACAAGCTCGATAGCTATGTAGTAGAGACTATTGTATACATCCTTAAACAAAAATGCTATGCAAAAATCACAGGATTGCTCATTATGCCAGGATTGGTGACGCTTGACCTGTTTCTGCGCACCAGAACGTCATGCTACGTCAGTTGTGAGTGCTTATATAACGCATTTAGCTGTTATTGTACCGTACATGGACAGGTACACAAGATTACGTGATAACATAGGTATTGGGGTTAGAGGATATTATAAGTAGAAAATTTGGATCATAGAAATAATATTAGAATGGTACAGAAGATTCCTAAGAAAAGCATATTAATCGATACTGAGAATTATAGACGGTATTTAGGAAATATAAAGAGATACTTCTGAGTACCCCAGAACAGGACATTTAAACAGACAAAGAGCACATTCATTTCCTTTCTTTTATTAATTAAAAAGGTTACACAGAATAACAGATATCCATATATATAGTATTCACTGAGAAACGCATTTTCTCAAGTCACATGACCTGTTCTAAGCGGCTAGAAAAAGCTTGGGACTGGCTATTATATATTCGAGTTTCATAATGCTTGAACTCTCAAAACCCTCCTACCCCATATGAGGTGGAGGGAGATGGTCGTGGTGCGGGGTTGACACCGTCCGTTGGCCCACATTCTGAGAGAGACTGCGGCTGGTGACAGACCCGCACTGCGCTACTCTGAGAAAACTTCCCCTGCTTCAGTTGCTGCCTTGCAACTTTGCATAGCTCATGATGACACGCCGAGAAGTGTGAAAGTACTTGAGCTAAAGATCTCCATCCCTCTCCCTCTGGCTTGTCTTACATAGTTAAAGATGGCCTGTCTGCGATTGTTTGCGTATATATATATATATATATATATATATATATATATATATATATATATATATATATATATATATATATATATATATATATATGTGTGTGTGTGTGTGTGTGTGTGTGTGTGTGTGTGTGTGTGTGTGTGTGTGTGTGTGTGTTCAGACATTCTGCAGTTATTTCATATATAAGTAAGCAATGGCATGCCTTAAAAACGTTAAAAAAAAAATATTTATATTGTAGCTAACCTCAAACTGAGCTATATTTTTTAATAATTTAAAGCTAAGATCGCCATTTCTGAGAAACCTTTGCTAGCTCTTGCAATAAGAAACCTTTGTGGTTGTTGGATTTGTTTGACTTAAAACTTTTCTACAAACATGAAAACGTAATTACTCCCGGGTCTTTGATTACCTATGTTAATTCTGTGGCCAAGTTGTGAATAAATTATAAAGTGTACATTTGCGGATGAACTTTGGTTATCCTGCTTCTGCTTCCTCCTTTCCCAGAACACCATCAGTTAACCTCCCCTTCCCCTGCCTGCATCAGGAACATGGCTACCAGATTCTCATCCAACACTCCAATGTGTGTACTGAGAACATGGCCACCAGCTTGCTCCTCGTCCCAAAGATCTCTCTAATGTGTGCACTGGAAACATAAATACCATCTCACCATCACCCCCGCCCTTCTTCACCTCTACTCCACTATCCCCTCTCCAGCAATTTCCATCGTCTCTACTCCCTCCTTCCTCTCGAGAAGACCCACCGTCATTTTCCCCTCCTCCCTCACCAGTAAGACCCACCAACCCAACTCCCTCCCTCACCTGCAAGACCCACCATCACTGCTTCCTCTTTCCCTACCTCTGTTCCCTTCGCCAGCAAAACCAATCACCACCACTCCCTCCTTCCTCACCAGTTAAACAACCATCTTTCATCGCTTCTTTCTTTACAGGTAGACTACTTTATCTCATCATTGTTTCAAAGCATCTTTACTTTCAGCAAGCAGAAAGTAGATTTTAAGAAATAAATACTTTACCAGATTTAGTAAAGCCTTTACAGGGTGGAACTTAATCTCACTCTCCTCTCTACTTTGAGTTTCCCATCCTACATCACTGCCGCCACTTTACGCGCTATTAAACCAGCTTCTGTAACCCGTGTATTATTTTTATCCTGACGTAGAATCAGGGCCATATCAGGCTATGAGAGCAGCGCAGCATTTACGAGGAAAAGCTAACTTACTGTAAACAACATCAACAAAGAGTATTTTGTTTGTCCGACAGGGAAAAAGCGCGAAGCGTATTTGCTTAGTCAGCTTCAACAGATTGTTTACTCACGATTAGTTAAAAACATTGTTGAATGTCACCAGAGTTTGTGCATTAGGTGAGGTTATGTGGGCGCGTTCACTGGAATGTTTAAGTTGGGTTAAGAAGGTGCGTTGTTTTGATTTTTTTAAACTATGCATCGTGAGTTTATGGAGGTGCGTTCGGAAAAAAAATAGGTTCTTTAAGCCAGGATTCAATAGAAATGAGTGAGTTCGGGGTACTTTTAAAGGTGCGAGGGTAGGAGCTGTATGTTCTTCGCAGGGTAAGTGGATGCGTTCAGCAAAGAGCGCACTAAGAAAAATTTTAAGAAGGCATTGAGTGTTAGGTATATCAAGCAGGTCAAGTGCGGGCGGTGGGTGCGATCCGTTGAATTTCTAGGATGAATAAAGCAAGTTCTGAGCACCCAAAGTATTTTTCCGTATGCATGCCTGTACAACACTGGAGACTAAAAACAAGATCGTATAACATCACGAAACCATGACAAAACATATGTAACCTCAACCGCAAGACATGACCAAAGACTTGACCATGCAACACCAGATGCATGAACACACAACACAACACCTGAATGTTCGACCAGGGGCATGATTACATAGTACCATGAAGCTACGCTCACAGGCATAATCGCTCAACACCTGAAGTTACGACCAGAGAAAGAATCACGCAACACCAGGAAGTTACAATCAAAGACATGATCAAGCAACACCAGGAAGCAACGACCAGAAGCACGATCACGCAACACCAGAACGCAACAGCAAGAAGTATGATCGCCCAACACCAAGAAGCAACGACCAGAAGCATGATCGCGCAACACCTGGAAGCAACGACCAGAAGCATGACCACGCAGCACCAGGATGCAACGACCAGAAATATGATCACGCAACATCAGGATGCAACGACTAGAAGAATGATCACGCAACACCAGGAAGCAACGACCAGAAGCATGATCGCACAACACCGGGAAGCAACGATAAGAAGCATGATCACGCAACACCAGGAAGCAACGACCAGAAACATGATCGCCCAACACCAGGAAGCAAAGACCAGAAGCATGATCACGCAACACCAGGAAGGAACGACCAAAAGTATGATCAAGCAACACCAGGAAGCAACGACCAGAAGCATGATCACGCAACACCAGGAAGCAACGACCAGAAATATGATCACGCAACATCAGAAAGCAACGACAAGAAATATAATCACGCAACACCAGGATGCACCGACCATAAGCATGATCGCGCAACACCAGGAAGCAACGACAAGAAGCATGATCGCGCAACACCAGGAAGCAACGACCAGAAGCATGATCGCGCAACACCAGGAAGCAACGACCAGAAGCATGATCGCGCAACACCAGGAAGCAACGACAAGAAGCATGATCACGCAACACCAGGAAGCAACGACAAGAAGCATGATCGCGCAACACCAGTAAACAACGACACAATTTCTCGTATGCTGAATTCTTAACAATAATTGCAGTTGGTTCTGTCCTCACATTATCAAAAGTTTATGGAGACTATTTGCCAACGCTGTCTTCAGCTCAGCTTTAAGAATACAACAAGCTAGAACGCACCGCCGGCATATTTTTGCATTCTTATTAAGGGAAATAGCAAAACGTGGCCTGGCATACCACGATAAAAAAAGTGTAACCTACCCTACGTGTCTGAAAAAAAGTGTCACTGGAATATAGCGTAAGAGACAGCGTCTACGATAGTGCAAAAAAAAAAAACTGATTTAGATTCATTTAAAACAAAAATATACCCTAAAAAATGTAGCGAATCAAAAAATTGATAAAATTCGCAATGAATAAATTTGAATGTACCGTAAATGAGGGAAAGAGGAAACTTCACACAACGTTTCGGTCCTCCATGGCGACTTGGAAATATTCCGGGAAGGCTCGAAAGGTTAGTGCAAACAGAATTCATCTCTTAATTAATTATATATATATATATATATATATATATATATATATATATATATATATATATATATATATATATATATATATATATATATATATATATATATATATATTAACTTTCAAGTCTCGCTAACGGCTCGACTCAATGAGCAAAGCGAAAATTTATGAATCATTCCGAGCAATGTGGAAGTCTTGAAGCCCTTGTCCCAGCGCTCAACTCGGCCTCAGGATAAACGGTTATATCGGAGTCTTCCTTTGAGGGTGGCGCTCGTTCCGCCACATCGCGCTAGTTAATGGCGTGAAGCGGACAGCAAGGTCAACATTTAACTACTGCTACACGGCATTATATTAAGAGAGTGTGTTTTAACAGCTGACACAATAAGATGGTGTCCCTAGCACCGGACACAATAGTAACTAAGTGTTTTTAAGCCTTCGACACAACTGTAAGAGTTTTTAGCATCTGGCACAATGGTAATTAAATGTGTCTTTAGCTTCTGACACAGTGGTAAGAAAGGTGTCTTTAGCATCAGAGACACTGGCAAGGAAGTGTATGTTTAACATGGAATATAATTGTATGGAAGTGTCTTTTAGCATCAGACAGTGGTAATGAAATGGGTCCTCGGCATCGTATGTCAAAGTTAAGGAGTAACACTACAATAACACATAGGTTGATAAATTAGACATGTACAACGCTTGGGTATCTATAATGAGGAAACGTTTCACCACACAGTGGCCTCATCAGTCCATATAAAGGAGAATAATGAAGAACAGGAGTAGTTTGAGGTAATTAGTCCCTGATTACCTCAAGCTCCTCCTGTTTTTCACCATTCCCTTTTGTATGGACTGATGAAGCCACTGTGTGGCGAAACGTTTCCTCATTAAAGATACCCAAGTGTTGCAAATGTGTCTAATTTGTCAACTTGTCGATTCTCTGAAGCATTCATCTACAAGACATAGGTAAGATGTACCACCACAATAAGACATAGGTAAGATGTAACACCACAATAAGACATAGGTAAGATATACCACCACAATAAGACATAGGTAAGATATACCACCACAATAAGACATAGGTAAGATGTAACACCACAATAAGACATAGGTAAGATGTAACACCACAATAAGACATAGGTAAGATATACCACCACAATAAGACATAGGTAAGATGTAACACCACAATAAGACATAGGTAAGATATACCACCACAATAAGACATAGGTAAGATATACCACCACAATAAGACATAGGTAAGATGTAACACCACAATAAGACATAGGTAAGATGTAACACCACAATAAGACATAGGTAAGATGTAACACCACAATAAGACATAGGTAAGATGTAACACCACAATAAGACATAGGTAAGATGTACAACCACAATAAGACATAGGTAAGATATACCACCACAATAAGACATAGGTAAGATATACCACCACAATAAGACATAGGTAAGATATACCACCACAATAAGACATAGGTAAGATGTACCACCACAATAAGACATGGGTAAGATATACCACCACAATAAGACATAGGTAAGATGTACCACCACAATAAGACATAGGTAAGATATACCACCACAATAAGACATAGGTAAGATATACCACCACAATAAGACATAGGTAAGATATACCACCACAATAAGACATAGGTAAGATGTACCACCACAATAAGACATGGGTAAGATATACCACCACAATAAGACATAGGTAAGATGTACCACCACAATAAGACATGGGTAAGATATACCACCACAATAAGACATAGGTAAGATGTACCACCACAATAAGACATAGGTAAGATATACCACCACAATAAGACATGGGTAAGATATACCACCACAATAAGACATAGGTAAGATATACCACCACAATAAGACATAGGTAAGATGTACCACCACAATAAGACATAGGTAAGATATACCACCACAATAAGACATAGGTAAGATGTACCACCACAATAAGACATGGGTAAGATATACCACCACAATAAGACATAGGTAAGATATACCACCACAATAAGACATAGGTAAGATGTACCACCACAATAAGACATAGGTAAGATATACCACCACAATAAGACATAGGTAAGATGTACCACCACAATAAGACATAGGTAAGATATACCACCACAATAAGACATGG
>NC_091322.1:5622400-5627400 GCF_038502225.1 Cherax quadricarinatus | reverse complement strand
TGACAACCTCAATGGCATCTTGGTACAGAAGAGAAAATACCCTGAACAACTTTGTCAAGTGAGAATGGTTGGATCTGAGAGGGACGTGACCTCTCAGTGATTACATTCTTTCTACTACTCTACATCTCTCCTTCCGAAAATATATGTCTCCACACTGTCGTTTGAGCTTCACATTATTTCAGACTATGGAATAGAACTCTTCTCCAGGCTGAGGGACTGACCACCTCAAATCTACGTCTTCAAGGGTGATGGACTGGTTACATCGTCTTCACATCACTACTGCTCCTGCCTACTTTCTGTACTCGATTGAAGAAGAATTGAGACTCTTATGCAACACATGGGAATCTTTATTGAAGAAACGTTTCGCCACACAGTGGCTTCATCAGTCCAATACAAAGTAGAAATGGGTAAGGAGCGGAGAAGTTTGAGGTAATCAGTCCCTCAACCTGGAATCGATGTGTTCAGTCCATCACTCTTGTAGGAACTGCAGCATAGGGCCAGAGAGGTGAATTATATACTGCAGACAGATGAGGTGAAGCAGGAGGAGGCGGGGTAGAATAGGATAAGGAGAGGAGAAGTTTGAGGTAATCAGTCCCGCCTCCTCCTGCTTCACCTCATCTGTCTGCAGTATATAATCCACCTCTCTGGCCCTATGCTGCAGTTCCTACAAGAGTGATGGACTGAACACATCGATTCCAGGTTGAAGGACTGATTACCTCAAACTTCTCCTCTCCTTACCCATTTCTACTTTGTATTGGACTGATGAAGCCACTGTGTGGCGAAACGTTTCTTCAATAAAGATTCCCATGTGTTGCATAAGTGTCTCAATTCTTCAACTTGTCGGTTTTCAAAACCATTCATCACATCGATTGAAGAAGTCTACTGTGTAGGCGAAACGTTTCTGATTAAAGATACCTAACTGTTGCCTATGTGTCTTACTTACCAACCTGTCGGTATTGTATACCATTTTGATATTCACATGATGATTTAAGTAGGTAGTCAGTGATCCGTGAAACACAGCTTATATTCTACCGAAAAAAATGTCGTATGTGCCTTAAATTCTTCCCAAATTTTATTAATTATAAATGAATCCAGTTTATGTAAACTAAAAGAAATTTCATATTATTGTCAAAAATACTTTGCATGAAACATGATTCTAATTTATTCCTGTCGACGATGGACTTGCATGATATGTAACTTTCTCAATCTTTTTAAAGTAAATTGGATGGATAAAATTTCTCACATGAATGAACAGAACATTAGTATCTTGTCCACCTCTAATTCTATATTTATGTTGCTTTAACCTAAGTTCAAGACTTTTACCAGTTTGACCGTAATAAACTTTATCGCATATTTGACAAGGAATCTTAATATATTATATAAATATATTATATATTATAAAAATAACCAGCACTTAGGAGACAAAGTATGAAGCTTCGGTCCGACTTGAACCATTAACAATACCGTAGCTGGCCAGAGATCGAACCCTGGACTCTCGCCAGCCTCCCAAGCAGATCTTAGACGCTCTAGACCGACATGCACCACGCCTAAACGCCAGTGAAATCACTGGATGTTTTTCCTCTTAAGAGCCGACTTCATATAGGGTAAGGCAAGCTACGAGACGAATTTTATTTCCTTCCCGTTTGGATTCCAGCTTCACGAGCTGTACAAATATCAATATAACCCGGAAATAAGTGGTTTTAAAGCAAAGAACGATACTACAGGTTCCTGGGGATCGAACCAAGCAGCAGCACAGATCCATAGACACTCTAGACCAGGAATTCTTAGCTTGTGGTTTATGGTTTGTTTCCAAGTGGCCCATAAATGGAAATTAAACAGGAATAATTTTAATGAATTATTTGGAAGAGTCTACCAATGGAAATATAAACACATATGCAGTTTAATGTGATCCTTTATTGACAACGTTTCGCCCACACAGTGGGCTTTTTCAAGTCACAAACAGATCTACCTGGGGTGGAAGGTACGCGAGTATTTATAGTCTGGTTCAGAATGTTGAGGTCAGGTGGAGAATGCTGCATCTGATGATGTACCGAGTGGGGTTATAGAGTCTAAAATCTTGGGTAGCTTGGAAGGGAGATTGGATAATTTTGTGAGCAGACCTTCTACAGTGTTCTTCCATTCCTATGTTCTTATGTGAGATAGCGATGAAGAAGTTTCTTGGCGAGTGGTTCAGCTATGTTGTAGAAGCCATTGTTCTGGTTGAAATTGTCGGTTATAGAGATAAGCGATGATTCCAGGATTCTTCGGTATTGGGTGTTGTCTTCTCTGGTGATAAGTCTTGAGTTTCTGTAGTTAATTAAATGGTTGTGTGAATTGTCGTGTTGTATACAGGCATTCCTTGTATCGTCAGACCTGCTTGCGTATTGGTGTTCTGAAATACGTGTTTGGAGGCCCTCAATCCAGTTCACACTTGAAGAAGAAGTCGACAACACTCTTCCTTTCCTTGATGTTCTTCTCTGCAAAGCTGACCACAGAGTAGTCAGGAAGTGGAATAGTTTAGAAAGCGATGTAGTGGAGGCAGGATCCATGCATAGCTTTAAGCAGAGGTATGATAAAGCTCACGGTTCAGGGAGAGTGACCTAGTAGCGACCAGTGAAGAGGCTGGTCCAGGAGCTCGGACTCGACCCCTGCAACTTCAACTAGGCGAGTACACACACACACACACTCACACACACATATATATGTTTGTTTATATATATATATATATATATATATATATATATATATATATATATATATATATATATATATATATATATATACATGTATATATATATATATATATATATATATATATATATATATATATATATATATATATATATATATATATATATTTATATATATGTGTGTGTGTACTCACCTATTTGTACTCACCTATTTGTGGTTGCAGGGGTCGAGTCCTAGCTCCTGGCCCCGCCTCTTCACCGGTTGCTACTAGACCCTCTCTCTCCCCGCTCCATGAGCTTTATCAAACCTCGTCTTAAAACTGTGTATGGTTCCTGCCTCCACTACGTCATTTTCTAGGCTATTCCACTGCCTTACAACTCTATGACTGAAGAAATACTTCCTACTATCTCTCTGACTCATTTGTGTCTTCAACTTCCAATTGTGGCCTCTTGTTTCTGTGTCCCCTCCCTGGAACATCCTGTCCTTGTCCACCTTGTCTATTCCACGCAGTATTTTATATGTCGTTATCATGTCTCCCCTGACCCTCCTGTCCTCCAGTGTCGTCAGGCCGATTTCCCTTAATCTTTCTTCATAGGACATTCCCCTTAGCTCTGGAACTAACCTTGTTGCAAACCTTTGTACTTTCTCTAGTTTCTTGACGTGCTTTATCAAGTGCGGGTTCCAAACAGGTGCTGCATACTCCAGTATGGGCCTGACATACACGGTGTACAGTGTCTTGAATGATTCCTTACTAAGGTGTCGGAATGCTGTTCTCAGGTTTGCCAGGCGCCCATATGCTGCAGCAGTTATCTGATTGATGTGTGCTTCCGGAGACATGCTCGGTGTTATACTCACCCCAAGATCTTTCTCCTTGAGTGAGGTTTGCAGTCTTTGGCCACCTAGCCTATACTCTGTCTGTGGTCTTCTGTGCCCTTCCCCTATCTTCATGACTTTGCATTTGGCAGGATTAAATTCGAGAAGCCATTTGCTGGACCAGGTGTCCAGTCTGTCCAGGTCTCTTTGAAGTCCTGCCTGGTCCTCATCAGATTTAATTCTCCTCATTAACTTCACATCATCTGCAAACAGGGACACTTCTGAGTCTAACCCTTCCGTCATGTCGTTCACATATACCAAAAATAGCACTGGTCCTAGGACCGACCCCTGTGGGACCCCGCTCGTCACAGGTGCCCACTGTGATACATCATTACGTACCATGACTCGTTGTTGCCTCCCTGTCAGGTATTCTCTGATCCATTGCAGTGCCCTTCCTGTTATATGCGCCTGATGCTCTAGCTTCTGCACTAATCTCTTGTGAGGAACTGTGTCAAAGGCCTTCTTGCAGTCCAAGAAGATGCAATCAACCCACCCCTCTCTCTCTTGTCTTACTTCTGTTATTTTATCATAAAACTCCAGAAGGTTTGTGACACAGGATTTGCCTTCCGTGAATCCGTGCTGGTTGGCATTTATACTCCTGTTCCGTTCCAGGTGCTCCACCACTCTCCTCCTGATAATCTTCTCCATAATTTTGCATACTATACACGTCAATGACACAGGTCTATAGTTTAGTGCCTCTTTTCTGTCTCCTTTTTTGAAAATGGGAACTACATTTGCTGTCTTCCATACCTCAGGTAGTTGCCCAGTTTCCAGGGATGTGTTGAAGATTGTGGTAAGTGGTACGCACAACATATCTGCTCCCTCTCTAAGGACCCATGGAGAGATGTTGTCCGGTCCCATTGCCTTTGAGGTATCGATGTCCCTTAGCAGTTTCTTCACCTCCTCCTCATCTGTATGTATGTCGTCCAACACTTGTTGGTGTATTCCTTGTTGGTGTCCCCATCTGGTCTGTCCCCCCAGAGTCCTTCCTGTCTCTACTGTAAATACTTCCTTAAATCTCGTGTTGAGCTCCTCACATACCTCTTGATCGTTTCTTGTGAGTTCCCCACCTTCTTTCCTCAGCCTTATCACCTGGTCCTTGACTGTTGTCTTCTTCCTAATGTGGCTATACAGCAGTTTCGGGTCAGATTTGACTTTCGATGCTATGTCGTTTTCATACTGTCTCTGGGCCTCCCTCCTTATCTGCGCATACTCGTTTCTGGCTCTTCTACTAATCTCCTTGTTTTCCTGGGTCCTATGCCTCCTGTACCTTTTCCATTCTCTGTTGCACTTAGCTTTTGCCTCCCTACACCTTCGGGTAAACCAAGGACTCGTCTTGGTCTTCCTATTATTTCTGTTTCCCTTGGGAACAAAACTTTCCTCTGCCTCCTTGCACTTTGTTGCCACATATTCCATCATCTCGTTTACTGATTTTC
>NC_091322.1:5509900-5617400 GCF_038502225.1 Cherax quadricarinatus | reverse complement strand
TTCATCTGAGTCTTCAACTTCCAATTGTGACCTCTTGTGTCTGTGTCCCTTCTCTGGAACATCCCGTCTTTGTCCACCTTGTCTATTCCGCGCAGTATTTTATATGTCGTTATCATGTCTCCCCTGACTCTCCTGTCCTCCAGTGTCGTCAGGCCGATTTCCCTCAGCCTTTCTTCGTAGGACAATCCCCGTAGCTCTGGGACTAGTCTTGTTGCAAACCTTTGCACTTTCTCTAATTTCTTGATGTGCTTGACTAGGTGTGGATTCCAGACTGGTGCTGCATTCTCCAGTATGGGCCTGACGTAGATGGTATACAGAGTCTTAAACGAATCCTTACTGAGGTATCGGAACGCTATCCGTAGGTTTGCCAGGCGCCCGTATGCTGCAGCAGTTATCTGATTGATGTGTGCCTCAGGAGATATGCTCGGTGTTATACTCACCCCCAGATCTTTTTCTTTGAGTGAGGTTTGCAGTCTTTGGCCATCTAAACTATATTGTGTCTGCGGTCTTCTTTGCCCTTCCCCAATCTTCATGACTTTGCATTTGGCAGGGTTAAATTCAAGGAGCCAGTTGCTGGACCAGGCTTGTAGCCTGTCCAGGTCTCTTTGTAGTCCTGCCTGACCCTCGTCCGATTTGATTCTTCTCATTAACTTCGCATCATCTGCAAACAAGGACACTTCTGAGTCTATCCCTTCCGTTATGTCGTTCACATATACCAAGAACAGAACAGGTCCTAGGACTGACCCCTGTGGAACCCCGCTTGTCACAGGCGCCCACTCTGACACCTCGTCGCGTACCATGACTCGTTGTTGCCTCCCTGTCAGATATTCTCTGATCCATTGCAGTGCCTTTCCTGTTATGTGTGCCTGATCCTTTAGCTTTTGCAGTAACCTCTTGTGAGGAACTGTGTCGAAGGCCTTCTTGCAGTCCAAAAATATGCAGTCGATCCACCCCTCTCTCTCTTGTCTTACTTCTGTCACCTTGTCATAAAACTCTAGTAGGTTTGTGACACAGGATTTTCCTTCCCTGAAACCGTGCTGGTGTGTGTGTGTATGTGTGTGTGTGCATGTGTGTGTGTATGTAAGTATGTGTGTGTGTGTGTGTGTGTGTGTGTGTGTGTGTGTGTATGTATGTATGTATGTATGTATGTATGTATGTATGTATGCATGTATGTATGTATGTATGTATGTATGTATGTATGTATGTATGTATGTGTGTATATATGTGTGTGCGTGTGTGTGTCTGTGTGTCTGTGTGTGTGTCTGTGTGTGTCTGTCTGTCTGTGTGTCTGTGTGTGTGTGTCTGTCTGTCTGTGTGTGTCTGTGTGTGTTTCTGTGTGTATCTGTTTCTGTCCGTGTTTGTCTGTGTGCCTATCGTAACACATACACAAACATACATTCACTGACACAAATATTCGCACGAATCACATTATATAAATCGATGTGCTCACGCCAGGCGCCTATTTTCCAGATACATCTCTGGCCCGATATTAGTATTGCAGCAAGAGCACATTCACCTCTGCAATAACCATACACAGTACATCAAAAATACAATACCATATTGACATAATGCGCGTTCAGCTTAGCAGGCGAGACAGAAGGCACCACAAAACAAAAATTATGGCATGACCAAAATCGTTTAAGACATGTATGCAAATACTAGGACGTATTTATTAGAAGACGTTTCGGTGGAGGTTAAATGACTGAAACGTGTTTTAATATGCCCTAGTGCTTGCTCATGTGTCTTTTTATACCAATTTATTGGTATCAATTGCCAAGGTTTATACCATGAGTAAATACGCAGGCCCCCAGCTTTCACCAAGCTGTGGAAACGTCGCCAAAGTGACGTTTCTGCAGCCCCAGAAGTCGTCTTGTATAACAACATTGCCAGACGACAAGTTATCCTACGTACGTTGTTCTAAAGAGCGATGGATAGAATAAACACATTTGAAAAGTCTCTAACTGTCGATTGAATACAAGAATATCTCGATATGAAACGACATATAGTGGTGGAGGCTCGATCTTCCGTTCGCTTATCGCCAGAGACATACTACCTAACTATTCACAAGCGACAGCACACGGAACTCCAGAAAATCGTAATCGCATTCATGGATTAGCGCTAAACCTGCACGATTCATACAGCACTTGCGGGAATGGGAGACAATCACGTTCGATCCAAGAAAAGGGAGGAGGTGTTCAGGAGGTACTGGTAACCGTTGCAGGGATGAGACAAGTAGGTACTGGTTCCACTTTATGGGTGCTAAGTAGGTACACGAGTGCAGAGAATAAACTGTCTTGTTCAAGCACTTGATAAAGCCAATTTGTGGCGAAACTTTGTGCCAATTCAAGGAACACAAGAACCCCACAGTGGCAACATTGACGGGCTCTCGGGGTGAGTTCCAGAAGCACAAAATTATTTAGAGAAAGAACAATGATTTCCAGTTAACTCCACATCTCTGTAGGAATATACTATAATATTATATGTATGAGGGAAAAAAGTATATTAAGCTATTACTAGCAGCTTTAAACTAGGATTATACATTTTCACTTTTGATATACTTATTAAGCAATAAGGAATGTTTACCGATAATACGTCGGCTTATAAAATGTAGAGGCAGCCGAGTGTGCGCTTATGAAACCAAGAGGAACTCTTTTTTAAAATTTACATAACACGTGTCTTACCTGTCAATACTAAATAGCCTTTTGGCTATTTAGTATTGACAGGTAAGACACGTGTGCAGCACTTAGGTAACTTTATTCCGAAACATTTCGCCGACACAGTAGAGATGTAAAGATGATGTAATTAGTCCATCAATCTTGAAAACGTTGTTTTGAGGTGGTCAGCCCCTCAACCTGAAGAGTTTTGTTCCATAGTCTGGAGCAATGTTCTTGACTATGGAGCAAAACTCTTCTCCAAGCTGAGGTACTGACCACCTCAAAACGTCTTCAAGACTGATGAAATAATTACATCATCTTTACATCTCTACTGTGTCGTCGAAACGTTTCGGTATAAATTTACCTAACTGTTGCACATGTGTCTTACTTATCAACTTGTCGGTATTGTATACCATTATCCTATTCGCCATTTAGTGTTATATACACTAAAACGTTCAACACTCACAGGCCAGACCATACTAACTTCACAGAATGAATCTGCGGACAGTAACGCACTAAGGGACTACAATATGATCTGAGCTGCCCGAAGTATCGCTAAGACGTGAACCGTCTGTTTGTGCAAAATCCTTACGTGCTATGAAGATTACGTAATGTAAATCAATTTAGATTAACCCAGCATAAAAAGAAATAAGTGTTTCGATATTCCAGATGTCGCAGCGGAATGAATAGGATGAAAGTAATTAGATAAGATGAGCGCGCGCGCACACACCCATACCCACACCCACACCCACACCCACACCTACACCCACACACACACACACACACACACACACACACACACACACACACACACACACACACAGCACAGAGACAAAGATATTACAGAAGTAGCATCGGCAATGGCTACATCAGACACAGACAACAGGTCTAAAGGGAGCATGGAAACTAACTGTATGCAGAGGTCCTGTCAAACCCACATGGGGCCGAAACAAAGACAGGGAGCACACTAGGACAGAATGAGAGGTTGGAACATTGAAGGAACTAGGACATGTGCAGGGACCATACCAGATACCTGTGGGGGCCAGGAACAGGTGAGCAGGAAGGACAAACCAAGAAGCATAGGGGCCATAACTAGGGAAGGGACTGAAGGAAGGAACACTCCACGGGAAGGAACTAAAACACATCAGAGGATGCAATGGGAGTCACAGTGGGAGGTGGAAAGGGAGAGATCCGTGTTTGTCTATGGGCTAGACGAAGCTAAAGGGGAAACTTATGATGAAAGAAAGCAGGAGGAGAAAAAAGCGATTGAAGATATCATGAAGGTGATAGGCGAGGGGGACATGACCCAGGTGGCAAATTTTCGGAGAATCGGGTGGTTTACAAAGAAAAGGAATCGGCCTCTCAAAGTAATTTTCAAGGCAGAATCAACCCGAACTATGATCCTGCAGGAGAAAGCACGGCTGAGAGGCAAGCAGGAGTTCCGGAGTGTGTACCTCGAGGGATCGAGACAGAACACAGGACGAAAGGAAGAAGATGAAAGAGGGAGTTCAAAAACGAAAGGAGAAATGGGAGGAAATGAAAAAGGAGAGCAGAATAACCCAGGATCAAATGGAAGGACAAGCACACCCCCCAGAAACACCTGCAGAAGGACTCCAGCCACGACACCACCAAGGCAACTGAACAATCCAAACCAACCATCACACACCGATCCCTCTGTTCCCACCCCCCGCACCACAGTTACAGTATTAGAACAGAAGTTGAAGGTTTGGTACACAAATGCAGATGGATTAACGAATAAACATGAGGAATGGCAAGAAAGAATCAATGAGAAGTCCCCAGACATCATAGCAGTTACAGAAACAAAACTCACGGAGACAATAACAGATGCAATCTTCCCACCAGGATACCAGATCATGAGGAAAGATAGAAGGGCCAGAGGGGGAGGTGGGGTTGCTCTGCTCGTAAAAAACAGATGGAAATTCGAGAAAATGGAAGGCATAGATGAGACGGGAGAAAGAGACTACATAGTAGGTACACTTCAGTCTGGGGAACACAAAGTGGTCATTGCAGTGACGTATAATCCACCACAGAACTGCAGGAGGCCAAGAGAGGAATATGAAGAGAGCAACAGAGCAATGGTGGACACACTTGCTGAGGTGGCAAGAAGAGCTCATTCCAGCAGAGCAAAGTTGCTGGTTATGGGGGATTTCAACCACAGGGAGATTGACTGGGAAAACCTGGAGCCACATGGGGGTCCCGAAACATAGAGAGCCAGGATGTTGGACGTGGTGCTGGAAAACCTCATGCACCAACATGTTAAGGACACTACCAGAGTGAGAGGGGAGGATGAACCAGCAAGATTGGACCTTGTGTTCACCCTGGGCAGCTCAGATATTGAGGACATCAAGTATGAGAGTCCCCTAGGAGCTAGCGACCACGTGGTTCTGTGCTTTGAATACATAGTAGAGCTGCAAGTAGAGAGAATAACAGGAGTTGAATGGGAAAAGCCTGACTATAAAAGAGGGGACTACATAGGGTTGAAGAACTTCCTGCGGGAGGTCCAGTGGGACAGAGAACTGGCAGGAAAGCCAGTAAATGAAATGATGGAATATGTAACAACAAAATGTAAGGAGGCAGTGGAAAGGTTTATTCCCAAGGGCAACAGTAACAACGGGAAGACCAGAACGAGCCCCTGGTTCACCCGACGGTGTAAGGAGGCAAAAACAAAGTGCAATAGAGAATGGAAAAAGTACAGAAGGCAGAGAACACACGAAAATAGGGAGATCAGTCGCAGAGCCAGGAATGAGTATGCACAGGTAAGGAGGGAGGCCCAGCGACAGTATGAAAATGACATAGCATCGAGAATCAAGACTGACCCGAAACTGTTGTATAGCCACATCAGGAGGAAGACAACAGTCAAAGACAAGGTGATCAGATTAAGGACAGAAGGTGGAGAACTCACAAGAAATGATCAGGAGGTATGTGAGGAGCTGAACAGGAGATTTAAGGAAATTTTTACAGTAGAGACAGGAAGGGCTGTGGGAAGACAGCGCAGAAGGGAACATCAAGAGGGAATATACCAACAAGTGTTGGATGACATACGAACAACTGAGGAAGAGGTGAAGAAGCTCCTAAGTGACCTTGACACCTCAAAGGCGATGGGACCGGACATCTCCCCATGGGTCCTTAGAGAAGGAGCAGAGATGCTGTGCATGTCTCTAACCACAATCTTCAACACATCCCTTGAAACTGGGCAACTACCTGAGAAATGGAAGACAGCTAATGTAGTCCCCATATTTAAGACAGGAAACAGAAACGAGGCGCTAAACTACAGACCTGTGTCTCTGACATGTATTGTGTGCAAAGTCATGGAGAAGATTATCAGGAGGAGAGTGGTCGAACACCTGGAAAGGAACAAGATTATAAATGAAAAACAGCATGGGTTCATGGAAGGCAAATCGTGTATCACAAACCTCCTGGAGTTTTATGACAAGGTAACAGAAGTAAGACACGAGAGAGAGGGGTGGGTAGATTGCGTTTTCCTAGACTGCAGGAAGGCCTTTGACACAGTTCCCCACAAGAGATTAGTGCAGAAGCTGGAGGATCAGGCGCATGTAACAGGGAGGGCACTGCAATGGATCAGGGAATACCTGACAGGGAGGCAGCAACGAGTCATGGTACGTGAAGAGGTATCACAGTGGGCGCCTGTGACGAGCGGGGTCCCACAGGGGACAGTTCTAGGACCAGTGCTATTTTTGATATATGTGAACGACATGATGGAAGGAATAGACTCTGAAGTGTCCCTGTTCGCAGATGATGTAAAATTGATGAGAAGAATTAAATCGGATGAGGATGAGGCAGGACTGCAAAGAGACCTGGACAAGCTGGACATGTGGTCCAGTAACTGGCTTCTCGAATTCAATCCAGTCAAATGCAAAGTCATGAAGATTGGGGAGGGGCAAAGAAGACCGCAGACAGAGTATAGGCTAGGTGGACAAAGACTACAGACCTCACTCAGGGAGAAAGACCTTGGGGTGACCATAACACCGAGCACATCACCGGAGGCACACATCAACCAAATAACTGCTGCAGCATACGGGCGCCTGGCAAACCTGAGAATAGCGTTCCGATACCTTAATAAGGAATCGTTCAAGACACTGTACACTGTGTATGTTAGGCCCATACTGGAGTATGCAGCACCAGTCTGGAACCCACACCTGGTCAAGCACGTCAAGAAGTTAGAGAAAGTACAAAGGTTTGCAACAAGGCTAGTCCCAGAGCTCAGGGGAATGTCGTACGAGGAAAGGTTGAGGGAGATCGGACTGACGACACTGGAGGACAGAAGGGTCAGGGGAGACATGATAACGACATACAAGATACTGCGGGGAATAGACTAGGTGGACAGAGATAGGATGTTCCAGAGAGGGGACACAGGAACAAGGGGTCACAACTGGAAGCTGAAGACTCAGACGAGTCACAGGGACGTTAGGAAGTATTTCTTCAGTCATAGAGTTGTCAGGAAGTGGAATAGCCTAGCAAGTGAAGTAGTGGAGGCAGGAACCATACATAGTTTTAAGAAGAGGTATGATACAGCTCAGGAAGCAGAGAGAGAGAGGACCTAGTAGCGATCAGTGAAGAGGCGGGGCCAGGAGCTGAGTCTCGACCCCTGCAACCACAATTAGGTGAGTACAATTAGGTGAGTACACACACACACACACACACATCTTAATAAGGAATCATTCAGGACCCTGTACACTGTGTACGTTAGGCCTATATTAGAGTATGCGGCACCAGTTTGGAACACACACCTAGCCAAGCACTTAAGGAAACTAGAGAACGTGCAAAGATTTGAAACAAGACTAGTCCTGGAGCTAAGGGGCATGTCCTATGAGGAGAGGTTAAGGGAAATCGATCAGACGATACTGCAGGACATAAGAGATAGGGGGATATGATAACGACATATAAAATACTGAGAGGAATCGACAAGGTGGACAGATACAGGATGTTCCAGAGATGGGACACAGAAAAAATGGGCCGCAGTTGGAAGCTGAGGACTCACATGAATCACAGGGTTGTTAGGAAGTGGAATAGTCTGGGAAGTGATGTAGTGGAGGCAGGATACATACATAGCTTTAAGAAGAGGTATGATAAAGCTCATGGAGTAGGAAGAGTGTCCGAGCAGCGAGCAGTGAAGAGGCGGGGCCAGAAGCTATGACTCGACCCCTGCAACCACAACTAGGTACTAGGTGAGTACAATTAGGTGAGCACACACACACACACACACACACACACACACACACACACACACACACACACACACACACACACACACACACACATATACGTACGTTATGGATTTTCGAACAACCCTATATGCATACACAACTCTCTTGTATCCACACCCGACAATCTTAGATACATACACGACAATACCGACCACGCAGATTACAGTCCTAGAACCACACGTAAAAGTTCTGGAGCCACATGCAACGGATCAGGAGCCACACAATATGGATCTGGAGCCACACAATATGGATCTGGAGCCACACAATATGGATCTGGAGCCACACATTACAGATCTGGAGCCACAACATACAGTCCGGGAGCCACAAAATACAGTCCTGGAGCCACGTAATACAGTCCTGGAGCCACACAGTACAGTTCTGGAAACACACACACGATAGTCCTGCAGATACACACAGAATCCCCAAACACACACAAGCAAATACACCGGAGCAAGAGTCTATTGAGAGAAGCCTATGGCACACACAAAAAGACCAAGTATGTATTGACAAGAGTCTTTGACAGATGGTCTCGCGCGCACACACACACACACAACAGTTCATGATACACACTCGAGAGTTGTGGACACACTTCACCTACATGGCTGGCCACCCGTCAACGGATGACTTTGTGGACGAGTCTCTGGGAATTTTTGCAAGAGTCAGCTCCAGTGTTACCAACCTCTCTCTCCGCGGTACACCCTTGTGGCGACACTGCTACCAACCTGTGTGTGACAAGAGATCATTTATTAGTTACATACATACTGATACATGCTCTTCTGACCTTCATTATGTTAAGTACACTTAATACGGATTGACCTCGAGGGGAAACTTTAGATATTTTCTTTGCTGGAAAAGGTAACAACTCGTAATCATTAAAATATATCTGTATAAATAAAAATTTAACTTAAGTTTTTTGTTTTGTTCCTTGTGACTCCCAAAATCGATCTGGAGGGAAGACAGAAGTGAGGCTCCATTCCTCTACCCCCCCTCCCTTTGAGAGCCCCCTCAAGGGAGGTTCCTTGACGCTGGTGAGGGGCTCTTGATCTAGGGAATTGGATCTGTGCTCCAGTTCCCCGAATTAAGCCTGAATACCTTCCATCCCTCACCCACAAGTGCTGTATAATCCTACGGGTTTAGTATCATGTGGGGGTTCGAACACGTGGATAGGGTAAAGTAATACTCACGTAGGCTGGAAGTACGTATAATTATGGATAATGTGGGAAGCGCCCAAACAGCCGTGACCTGCCTCCTTGCTCACTCTCGTATAACTGACCGCCCACAGTACCCATATGTGGGGGTCTTTGAATACTGCTGAGGTCAGCGGCAATATGAATACAGGCAGTGACTCAGGCAGAGACGGTTGGTAGTGAGTCATCTACTGGTACACTGGTTACTGGTAACTGGTTACTACTACTGAGAGCTCGGCGACACTAACGTATGTCGTCCTGACATACAACTAATACAAACTAGAGATGGCAGGTATACGGCTTGGGCTGATTCTATACAATGTCAAAGTACACAACAATTGAACATTATAACATACATAAGTAGAACATTGGAATGGAAGCTTACGTAACTGAAACTAATGCAATACAAGGTATAATATAACGCAACTCATTGAATGAAACTCATCGAATGAAATTACACAATAGAAGTGATAAAAAAAAATTTGATCGATCGATCTGTATTCATGTGATCTACGGATTCTGAGGAAGGAATATATACAAAGAAAGAAGTGTTTAACAGAAAGGCAGATTCGGTGCACTCAAATCTAGACTGTTAACTCTCAGAATTCGGAGAGAACGTGAACACAAAAAAAAATTCTTGAATACTGATAAGTTGATACTGTAATTATTCATCTATACAGGTTATTTACATTTAACCCCAACTCTGCTAGGGTAAGATTGACATATGCAGAATGAGTGTCATCTCTGGGAGGATCAAACTCTGTTGCATTGGCTAACTCATGCTGTATTTGAGGCAAATCTGAATTGGAAGTTACAAATGATACTTGAGGATTTCTCAATACCTGTCGTGTACGTAGGGAATAACGACATTCAGGTTGATCGTCTGACTGAGTATCAGAGGAAGAGAGTACAGGATCAGGAGGATTGTCAGAGTCTGTCACATTAGTCTGGGTTGGAACATCATTATCATCACATACTAACTTCATATGATCTAAATGCGATTCTTTATACTGACCAGTACTAATCTCTCTAACCTTATACTTATTACCAGTGATATGTTCAACTACTCGATAAGGACCAACAAACTTTTGATCAAGCTTTGGCATTGCAGACGTTTTGTTAAAGTTAATCAGCATAACTCTCGAACCTACTTTGATTTTGGATGGCTTTGCTCGAGTGTTTGCGACTCTTGTAAATTCTGCTGTTGATTTATGAAGTGTTTCACGGATTCTTCTAAAAACACTTTGAGCTAAGCTGGTACGAGTTGCTATGAAATCATCAGGGTTGTAATTTGGTTTCGGATTAGAATATAACAACTCATAAGGCAAACGTTTATCTACACCGTACAATGCATAATGTGGAGTGTCACCTATAGAAACATTGTAAGCAGAATTTATAGCACACTGCACATCAGGTATAACTTCATCCCAAGTTTCACTGTTGGGATTGATAGTGGCTCTCAAGACATCAAGTACTTTTTTATTGGTTCTTTCCGCTAACCCATTGCTGGCAGGATGATGAGGAACAATGGTGGATTTAGAGATCTTGTACAAGGTACACAAATTTTCAAGAATCTCATTACAGAATTCACTTCCATTATCTGTTACTAGAGACTTAGGGATGGTATGCTTGCAGATAATGCGTTCTTTAAACGCTTTAGCTACTGTCTCGGCAGTCTTATCTGCAATAGGAACTAACTCACAATATCTGGTGAAATGGTCTACCATAACACACAGATGTTTGTTGCCTTGGAGGGAACATTGGAAATTAGTTAACAAATCTAGTGCAACTCTTTCCCACGGTTCGCTAGTAGTTGGATACACTTGGATTGGATTAGGGCCATTAGCATTACCTTTATGTTGCATGCAGACACTACATTTCTTAACATACTCAGAAATATCAGTTGCCATACGAGGCCAAAAGTATTTCAATCTGGCTTGTTTTACTGAACGATCCATACCAGGGTGTGCAACACCTGGTACATCGTGAACTAGCTGTAAGGCTACATTCACTAGTGACTGTGGAATTACTAACTGGTATACTCTTCTGCTAGGAGTACCCAACTCGGCTGTTCGATACAGTAATTCTTGGTTCATGACAAAGTCACTGATGGGTGCCGGTGGCTTCACAGTAAGAATAGATCTTCCTGGAGCAGGAATCGAATCACCAGAACACAAGGGATCGGTTCTTTCTTACTGGAGGAATGAACAAACTCGGTGGAGTGGATGACTCCCCCCGGTTGAAAAAAATTAACGCTATAACACGCAATATGAGCAAGGGAGAACGAATCTACTATCTCAAACTGCAAGCACAGGAGAAAATAAATGAACACGGTGAACAATTCTGATATTCAATCTGAGTCGCACACAGTGACACGAGGTATCAGCTATAAACTTCACTTACAAACGTTAACAACGTGGAATTTACTCGAGAAATAACTTCTTACAATGCACTGATTACTGTCAACTAGGATGGGATCACAATCTGAAACACAAGGGACAACAACAACACTCAAGTGAGCACACTAGCCACAGAAACGTCTTTCTGCAACGGCTTGTGGCATCAGCAAGAGATGGCATAACTCGTTGCAAGTAAAGTTCTTCTCAAAGCGTCCCCTGGGAAGGAACGAATACTTGAACAAGTCGCCATCGCAAGGATAGTAGTCTCAGCACTATCCTGCGTGCATGATATTGTGGCTGGAGTCCAGACAGGAGTGACAGTATTACTAGTGCCTGACCGCTCGGCTACGTTAATAAGTAATTCACGGATCTATAGGAACTTAATCTGAACTTCACATTTCGCAGCACTTTAACAAATCTCAGATACAAGCTGTGAGAACAAACACATTGCTCAAGGGCTAGGTATTGTCTTTCAGTCAGTAAGGGAATGTTGGTACTGTGGACTGATTCATATTGACTTTGACTGGCATGATACACTAAGTGAATATTCAAAAGTGACTGGGACATGATCTCAGGGAACTTACTCAAGGACATAAGGCAAAAAAAAAAAAAATAGAGAAATGGCACAGTAAGCTTAAGTGGAAGAAAATGCTTAACAATTCTGCATAAGTAATAAAAAATGTCTAAGATACACTGCAAGAGGAAGGACAACTCAATGTAAAGGACTATTGGCAAAAAAAAAAAAAAAAATTACATTGAAATATACAAGTAAAAATATTACTGGAGACTGAATTAAATGAAAAATGAGCTGTCTTTACTCTTGCTAATAAAGAAATTAATTAAGAAAATTTTAAATCAATGTAAAAAGTAGAAAATAAAATCACTAAATTGTATGCAATGGGAGATAACTGGGAAATTTAAATATTTTCTAAGAATGCATAAACAAAGTTAAAATATAATGCAAAGACAACATCAGGAAAATTGATAAAATGAAAAACAAGATGCAATAATAAACTGAGAATAATAATGCATAAAAATATCAATAAAAGAAAATAATTCACTGCAGAACAAGTGCAACAAAATAATTCACTGCAGAATAAGTGTAACAAAATAAGGTGTAGAAATAATCACTGCAATAATAAAGTTTCACTGGGAAAACTCAGGTTAAATAATAAAATAAAAATATGAAGAAAAACTGATTGAGCACTTTAACTCTTAATTGTAAATTAGACAAAACAATTTACTCAAACAGAGTAAAGAAAACACTTTACGTTAAAAGTAATTGAAATTACAACAAGAGTGAATTTGTTCAAAGAAATATGAAAAAGTATGAATAAAAATAAAACAAAGGAACAAAACGGGAAGTGTAACACTTACAAGTGGTGAGGCAAGTGTAACACTTACAAGTGGCGGGGCACACAACACTTAATCACGTATTCATTATTTTAGTATATTCTTACAACAAAATCTTGCTGTGACTGATACGATAAAAATTTGCTGGCAAAAATAATGGGACACATTCTGCGAAAAAAATCAGGGAATGAGACACTGCTGGCATACGAAAAAAAAGGTGCACATAGAAATAAATGGATAATTTGGTATACTGGGTGAATATCACTGCATGAACTACAGTGACAAACACTGGAGAATACAATGCTGAAAGAATACAATAAAAAAAATGAATCACTTCACACAGAGTGACTGACTGGTACACTACACAATAATACTTACTACAGACAGAGAGTAGCAAAAAAAAAAAAAGAAAAACACAGATAATAAAAAAAAAATTGAGATGAACGATAACACTGAAAAAATATTGCAAAAATAACGAGTCAAAGAAACACTGAGTCTACACTGAAAACACAAGGTTTAGAGTACACAAGAAATTCACTATAAATGTCTCACACACGCAAATGTCTTTAAATGCAAGAAAAATGTCTCTAAACAGAAAATTATCACAGAAGTCTGGAGGAGTCGACGGGATGACTGGTGATGAGCAAGGTTGTCCTGCACGGTGATGACTCCGACACTCACACTGTCGTCATGAAGAAATGCGCTTTCTCGGTGAACTCACATAATTGGCTTTATCGTCGGCGCTCAGCTACAATCTCTTGACCAATTATGTGAGCCAAAACAGTATTAGGACCCGGTACAAGGGTGCAAACAACCACAGGTAGATGAGGTGGGTGGCTGGTGGTGGGTGAGTGAAGGGAGAGTGTGGGGCGGTGGGTGAAGTGGTGACTCTCGCTGGCGCTCTGGCACGCACTCCACTCACTACCCACGAAGGTGGCTGATAAGCCACTATGCCACAGGGATGGTGAAGACCACACTTAGCATCCAACTGGCATCCAACTGGGAGCACAAAGCGATATATAAGACAATACTTCAGAGGAACTTCCAGAGGAACTTGCGTGGCTTACTTCTCTCTCTCAGCTGGGTTAGAAGCTGGGTTGGCTGACTGGCTTAACCCACGAGAATGGCTGACTGGGAGACGTGTAACGATGCACACAGCATGGAGGAGCAGGTGGATGAAATGAGACAGGCTGGATGACAGGCTGACTGGCATTCTCCACAGTCTGGCTTACTGACTGGCTTAATTGCAAAATCCGGGTCAACCCCTCGGAGATTGAAGCAATTAGCACACGAACTAAGCCAGGAAGCTTGAAAAACAGCTGCAAAAGGCTTGCAGGGTGGAGGTTGTGAGGGGAGCGAGTAGCTGGTGGGTGAGACGGTTCACCTTTTGACCTGCCGGCTACTCACAAACAGTCTTCTAACGTCTTGAAATACCCTTAAAAAGCTTAAATCCACGCTCACACCGGTGCCACCATTTATCATGTGGGGGTTCGAACACGTGGATAGGGTAAAGTAATACTCACGTAGGCTGGAAGTACGTATAATTATAACGGTAAGTATGGAAGAGCCAAACAGCCATGATCTGCCTCCTTGCTCACTCTCGTATAACTGACCGCCCACAGTACCCATATGTGAGGGGGTCTTTGAAATACTGCTGAGGTCAGCGGCAATATGAATACAGACAGTGACTCAGGCAGAGACGGTTGGTAGTGAGTCATCTACTGGTACACTGGTTACTGGTAACTGGTTACTACTACTGAGATTAGCACTTCCTCATGATTATAATAATAATCCCCTTGAGAGATCCATCCCCCGCCATGGAGTTGACATATAAAAAATGGTTGTATCTTACATAAATAATCCGCACATAGGAGATAGAAACTTGTAACGACGTTTCGGTCCGACTTGGACCATTAACTAGTCATTATGTGACTACTAGTTAATGGTCACAAGTCGGACCGAAAGGTCGTCGTAAGTTTCTTTCTCCTACGTGAGAGTTATTTACGTATTTGTTCTTTCTCTTTCGATTTCCATTATCAAAACTTCTACGGATCAGTAGTTCAATTGAGAAAATACTGAGCACTGCTTCTACCATCCTTTGATGTAGTGGAATACTTTATTTTTCTCATTTTTGGGGCTGGTTTCACATCGTGAAACAGGGATAGAAAACCAGTTTGCGACCTACTGTAAGGACCTGGATGGCTCACGAAATCGTAATGACACGATTGCAAACAAACTATACCACTGACGGGGATAGAACCCGCGATCAGAGAGTCTCAAAACTCCAGACCGTCGCGTTAGCCACTGGACCAGCTAGCCACAATAAAATTCATCCAACTAGGTATATTTCTACACCACGGTGAAAAGCTCTGTTCCACAAGGCACAGTACTCGCTCCCATCTTGTTCCTCATCCTCATATCCGACATAGACAAAGATGTCAGCCACAGCACCGTGTCTTCCTTTGCAGATGACACCCGAATCTGCATGACAGTGTCTTCCATTGCAGACACTGCAAGGCTCCAGGAGGACATCAACCAAATCTTTCAGTGGGCTGCAGAAAACAATATGAAGTTCAACGATGAGAAATTTCAATTACTCAGATACGGTAAACACGAGGAAATTAAATCTTCATCAGAGTACAAAACAAATTCTGGCCACAAAATAGAGCGAAACACCAACGTCAAAGACCTGGGAGTGATCATGTCGGAGGATCTCACCTTTAAGGACCATAACATTGTATCAATCACATCTGCTAGAAAAATGACAGGATGGATAATGAGAACCTTCAAAACTAGGGATGCCAAGCCCATGATGACACTCTTCAGGTCACTTGTTCTATCTAAGCTGGAATATTGCTGCACACTAACAGCACCTTTCAAGGCAGGTGAAATTGCTGACCTAGAAAATGTACAGAGAACCTTCACGGCGCGCATAACGGAGATAAAACACCTCAATTACTGGGAGCGCTTGAGGTTCCTAAACCTGTATTCCCTGGAACGCAGGCGGGAGAGATACATGATTATATACACCTGGAAAATCCTAGAGGGACTAGTACCGAACTTGCACACGAAAATCACTCACTACGAAAGCAAAAGACTTGGCAGACGATGCAACATCCCCCCAATGAAAAGCAGGGGTGTCACTAGCACGTTAAGAGACCATACAATAAGTGTCAGGGGCCCGAGACTGTTCAACTGCCTCCCAGCATACATAAGGGGGATTACCAACAGACCCCTTGCAGTCTTCAAGCTGGCACTGGACAAGCACCTAAAGTCGGTTCCTGACCAGCCGGGCTGTGGCTCGTACGTTGGTTTGCGTGCAGCCAGCAGTAACAGCCTGGTTGATCAGGCTCTGATCGACCAGGAGGCCTGGCCACAGACCGGGCCGCGGGGGCGTTGACCCTCGGAACTCTCTCCAGGTAAACTACAGGTATAGGAAGGTTAGCATAGGCACCACTGTGACAACAAATGCATGTTTTTACAGACGAATCTCCAGCTAGAATGGGTGGGACGAACTCTAGCTCAAGACCCCTCAAAGCCGTCAACATGACTCACGAAATCGTAATAGCACGACTGCAAACAAACCATACCACGGGCGAAGTTCTATCCCAGCCTGTGATATGGTTTGAACTGGATGGTCTGTGGCCCTGAGAGAGGCAGACCTCAACACCAAGAACAGCCGATGCCCTTCTCATAACAACTCACCTGACCAAATCATGGATTAACTATCTAATCATATAAGTGACCTTAAGAAAGCTTCCAAAAGAAGGCCATGAGGAAACAGACATGACACTGATAAAGGAAAAGTGGATTACCTTGACGAAAAGTACTCCCACATTCACTTTCCGAATGTTCATCTTGAAAGTTCAGGCAATCCTCCTCACGTTCATGTGTGCACATCAAAAAGGCAACTTCCTGCTATATGTGGAAAGCTTACAAGCCCTTGGACCTCTATACACAACAGAATACCTTCATTACATGAGGTGGGTTACCAAAGTGAAGGATCGAGAAAATAAAAAGATTCATCGCCAGAGAACTAAAATGTGTCCTTGAACCCGAGTGAAGTGCAGTTCTTCCCCACTCTCTGACCTTTACTGATTGAGATTCATTTGCTCTGAAGGAATGCCCATAAGGAAAGTGCTTCAAAAACTGGGAAATGTTCCAAACAAATGTCACCGCTGCAACGATTCATCTAATGAATCTTCCGTTATTAGAACTTAAACTTCACAACTGAAGGTTTAAAGGTGTGGAAGTGTTCTTCGTCTAAATCAATGGAGAAACAATGTTAGTCAATGAAATGAGGAAAAAAATGTTTGGCAAAAACCAAAACGACACTGCAGGACAGGAGATAGGGGGGATATGATAACGACATATAAAATACTGAGAGGAATCGACAAGGTGGACAGACACAGGATGTTCCTTTAAAAAACATTGTCGGAGACTGTATACTAGGTAAGTGTTAGGGTGTCTGTCCATGGCCCAACATGGTAAGAGCTAACGCTCTTGCTTCACACGCCGAGGGCCAGGGTTCGATTCCCAGCCAGAGTAGAAACATTGGGCGTGTTTCTTTCCACCTGTTGTCTGTGTTCCCCATTAGTAAAATGGGTACCTGGGTGTCAGTCGACTGGTGTGGGTCGCATCCTGGGACACTGACCTAATTTG
Source organism: Cherax quadricarinatus (assembly GCF_038502225.1). Classification (NCBI taxonomy): domain Eukaryota; kingdom Metazoa; phylum Arthropoda; class Malacostraca; order Decapoda; family Parastacidae; genus Cherax; species Cherax quadricarinatus. The sequence continues at coordinate 5,599,899 of NC_091322.1, read as the reverse complement.
CACGACATACGGAGCATAACAAGGGGCTTTATATATAGTAGTATGTCAATATTGTCAGCTAGGACTGTATACCATGTACATGTACTTGTAGTAAATAAAGTTATTATTATTATTATTATTATTATTATTATTATTATTATTACATGGGTGAAAAAAAAGGCTGTGCAGGTGCAAATTTTCTTGACTGAAGCAGTTAATAATCCTGTTTTTTTTTTGGAATATTATGTCTGAAAAATGTTTGTCTTAGTCGGCTTCAAACAATTAGAAAAGATATTTTTGTCTCATGTTCATTTTCCGAGTAAAACCTTGCTAGCCCTATTACACAAATTGCTTCTAGTGCAGTAACGAATAATGTATCTTCTAGTTGAGAAAATCCTAAATTCATATCGAATTTAGGATTTTCTCAAACTAGGATGCACTAGTGCTTAATAACAGGAGAATTTCTCTTTTGATCGGCTTTGAGTTTTCAACTCTGGCGTATGTTGCTCACAAGAAGATTCTCGTTGTTACTCGGCTGTGTAATTTCCAATTTGTAATTTTTAATGAACAAATTACGGTGGTATTTTTCAGGGAGGGGGATGCTTGTGTATTTTTTTTTTTTTTTTTGCGATACACTAGAGCATCGAACCTCAGACGAGGGAGCAGAAACAATCTCGACCCGGCCACAGCGTAAGGGGATTGTGTGCACTGCATATCACCGCCTCAAGGACCAGTGTGGGATATGACAGATTACACAGGGACCAACGTGGGATATGACAGACTAGGGCTCTGATGGCTAAAAGCTCTCGCTTCACACTTCGAGGGTCTGGGTTCGATTCCCAGCCAAGGTAGAAACATTGGGCTTGTTTCTTTACACCTGCTGTCTATGTTCACCCATCAGTAAAATGGGTACCTGGGTGTTAGTGGACTGGTGTTGGTTGCATCCTGGGACACTGACCTAATTTGCCCGAAATGCTCAGCATAACAAGCGGCTTTCTATATAGTAGTATGTCATTGATGTCAGCTAGACCTGTATACCTTGTTCATGTACTTGTAGTAAATAAAGATATTATTATTATTATTATTATTATTATTATTATTATTATTATTATTATTATTATATTACACAGGAACCAGTGTGTTGCATGAAACACTCAGTAGGAAGAAAAACATAGGATAGGCAAGACCCTGCAGGAAAAATGAAGGGAATTTACAATTCCCAGTAGGGAAACACCGAGGGCCACACCGAGGGCCACACCGAGGGCCACATTGAGGGCCACACCGTTTTACACACGAGACGATACAACGGAACAGCGTATTACTCACGAGACGATACAGCGAAACAGCGTATTACACACGAGACGATACAGCGAAACAGCGTATTACACACGAGACGATACAGCGGAACAGCGTATTACACACGAGACGATACAGCGAAACAGCGTATTACACACGAGACGATACAGCGAAACAGCGTATTACACACGAGACGATACAGCGAAACAGCGTATTACACACGAGACGATACAGCGAAACAGCGTATTACACACGAGACGATACAGCGGAACAGCGTATTACACACGAGACGATACAGCGAAACAGCGTATTACACACGAGACGATACAGCGAAACAGCGTATTACACACGAGACGATACAGCGAAACAGCGTATTACACACGAGACGATACAGCGAAACAGCGTATTACACACGAGACGATACAGCGAAACAGCGTATTACACACGAGACGATACAGCGGAACAGCGTATTACACACGAGACAATACAGCGAAACAGCGTATTACACACGAGACGATACAGCGGAACAGCGTATTACACACGAGACAATACAGCGAAACAGCGTATTACACACGAGACGATACAACGGAACAGCGTATTACACACGAGACAATACAGCGAAACAGCGTATTACACACGAGACGATACAACGGAACAGCGTATTACACACGAGACAATACAGCGAAACAGCGTATTACACACAAGACGATATAGCGAAACAGCGTAATACAAACGAGACAATGTAGGGGAAAAAACGAGTGAGAGGCACAACATAATGTTGGCGAATATGTTGAGAAACGAAGGTGGCTCGCAAGAAAAAGGTAGTGCTCTCGGCTGACAACCGAAGGATCCAGGTTATATCCAAGGTCGAACCTGAATCTTGGACACTGGTAATGTTGGACACGCTTCTTTACACCTCTTACCATTCACCTATAAGTATCTGAGTGTTAGCATGAAGTAGGTACCTGAGTGGTAGCCCACTGTTGTGGGTCGCATCCTGGAAAAGAGGATCAAAGGTAGTCCAGTGAAAATAAGCCACACACTGAGTGTCTTTCATGAGGTATCATGCGTTACTAAACCTCCGGGTTAATATTACTAATAAAATCATCTACTTCCGCCAGTTAAATGCATATTGTTACGTCGAGCAGCTGACTGTACATTACTTCCGTCAGCTGACTGTACATTACTTCCGTCAGCTGACTGTACAGTATTTCCGTCAGCTGGTTGTACATTACGTCCGCCAACTGATTACTCCGTCTACAAGTTGATTACATGCGCTTTATTATTACAGACACATGAAGCGCTGGAGATACGTTGCAGTTTTTGATCTGTAGTATCGACACTCCTTTGGCAAGACAGTACTAGAGTGATGATGAAAGTGCTTCTTCATTTTTGGGTCACCCTGCCTCGGTGGCAAACTGTCGGTGTACTAAAAAAAAAAAAAAAGTGAAGCGTTAAGCCATAGTGCGTCACTGTGCGCAGGTAAAGGCTCGACCCACTGTCCGCTAATCGCTAAGACACGCTTCTACTGCGACCAGACGACAGTTTGACCAGCCAAGTAGCTTCTCTGTGACATTTTTAAAAATTAAAGTGAATTTAAGCGTAATTCTAATATTTTGTGAAAATACCAATTCTCCCTTGTGTTCATAATTTGATATTTAACACATTCTAAAATAATAAATGATAATTTATCCAGCGATTAATGTACTAATGAATATTATAATTACGAGAATTTGTTTAACAAACGTCAATCAAGAGGCATTCAACAAATGCGAAAATGGTCGATTTTATATTAATTACTACTGATAATGTTATATTATCAATGGAGGGAGGCCCAGCGGCAATAGGAAAATGACATAGTAGCGAAAGCCAAGTCTGACCCGAAGGTGTTGTACGTCACATCAGGAGGAAAACAATATTCAAAGACCAGGTAATCACGGTGAAGAAGGAAGGAAGGTAGATCACAAGAAACAACCGAGAAGTATATGAACAGCTAAGACAGTCAGAATGGTGGCCTACACCAACAATACACACACTAATAATAATATACATTACTCTTTCTTTTTCCCGGGACACTTGAAGCTGTGCCCTCCAATTTACACACCAAAGAAGGGCGTCCCTTGAAAACTAGGCAAAGTTTACCAACAATGAGAACACAATTAGGAAGCCTTTTAAAACTTAAATATGTTTGCTGGCAGTCGTGCGCTTTTGTTAAGTCTGTGTAATTAGGCTACGAACAATTAGATAATATGTTAGTTTACGATACAAGTTTCATGTATATTCTGCTGAACCGTGTGTGTACACTGCAGGGAGAGAGCGAGAGGGGGAAGGGATGCCGGGAGAGATGAGAGGGAGGGCAGAGAGAGAGAGAGAGAGAGAGAGAGAGAGAGAGAGAGAGAGAGAGAGAGAGAGAGAGAGAGAGAGAGAGAGAGAGAGAGAGAGAGAGAGAGAGAGAGAGAGAAAGAGAGAGAGAGAGAGAGTATGTGTACAAACACGCTTTGGTAAATATTTTTATTAACAGTTTCACATTTTTCATGGACTGCAGGAGACCGCTCTGTCGATTATGCTTATGGGAGCATCAATAACATCTCAGACCCATTACATATTGAACTGGGAAATGTAAACAGCAGTTACCGATCACGACCTTAGACTGCAAGTCTTTGAAAGCGGCCTCCAGTCCCGCAACTGTATATTACAATTTTTCGTTTACATTGAGAGCAATTGGGGTGAAGAGCTACACACTGGCTATAGTACTGGGAGAGAGGACGTCTCCGTCAAGAGAGCACCGTAAAGGACTCGAGGGTGTTAAAAGTACAAACTTCCAGGAATAGTAACATCCAACTCAGGAAAACATTAGAGTAAAGAAATGGAGCACCATTGATCATTGAGTGCATCTGTGAAATAGAGAGAGAGAGAGAGAGAGAGAGAGAGAGAGAGAGAGAGAGAGAGAGAGAGAGAGAGAGAGATTCACCTATTTGTGGTCATAACTCCTGGTCCTGCCTCTTTGCTAATTGCTACTAGGTCCTCTCTCTCCCTGTTCCATGAGCTTTATCAAACCTCATCTTAAAACTATGTATGGTTCCTGCCTCTACTGTCACTTTCTAGGCTATACCATTTCCTGACAACTCTATGACTGAAGAAATACTTCCTAACATCCCTCTGACTCACCGGAGTCTTTAACTTCCAATTGTGGCCCCTTGTTTCTGTGTCCCATCTCTGGAACATCCTGTCTTTGTCCACCTTGTCTATTCCGCGCAATATTTTATATGTCGTTATCATGTCTCCCCTGACCCTCCTGTCCTCCAGTGTCGTCAGGCCAATTTCCCTTAACTTTTCTTCGTAGGACAATCCCCTTAGCTCTGGGACTAGTCTTGTTGCAAACTTTCGCACTTTCTCTAATTTCTTCACGTGGTTGACCAGGTATGGATTCCAAACTGATGCTGCATATTCCAGTATGGGTCTGACGTATATGGTGTACAGAGTCTTGAACGATTCCTTACTGAGGTATCGGAATGCTATTCTTAGGTTTGCCAGACGACCGTATGCTGCAGCAGTTATCTGACTGATGTGTGCCTCAGGAGATGTGCTCGGTATTATACTCACCCCAAGATCTTTTTGCTTGAGTGGGGTTTGCAGTCTTTGGCCACCTAGACTATACTCTGTCTGCGGTCTTCTTTGCATTTGGCAGGGTTAAATTCCAGGAGCCAGTTGTTGGACCTTGTAGCCTGTCCAGGTCTCTTTGTAGTCCTGCCTGATCCTCGTCCGATTTGATTCTTCTCATTAACTTCGCATCATCTGCAAACAAGGACACTTCTGAGTCTATCCCTTCAGTTATGTCATTCACATATACCAAAAACAGCACAGGTCCTAGGACTGACCCCTGTGGAACCCCGCTTGTCACAGGCGCTCACTCTGACGGCTCGTCATGTACCATGACTCGTTGTTGCCTCCCTGTCAGATATTCTCTGATCCATTGCAGTGACTTTCTTGTTATGTGTGCCTGATCCTCTAGCTTTTGCATTAACCTCTTGTGAGGAACTGTGTCGAAGGCCTTCTTGCAGTCCAAGAAAATGCAGTCTATCCATCCCTCTCTCTCTTTTCTTACTTCTGTCACCTTGTAATAAAACTCCAGTAGGTTTGTGAAACCGTGCTGGTTGTCGATTATACGCTTCTTTCTTTCCAGGTGCTCCACCACTCTCCTCCTAATGATCTTCTACATGACTTTGCATGCTATACACGTTAGTGACACAGGTCTTTAGGTTAATGCCTCGTGTCTGTCTCCTTTTTTAAAAACTGGAACTACATTTGCCATCTTCCATACCTCAGGTAGTTGCCCAGTTTCAATGGATGTGTTGAAGATCTTTGTTAGTGGCACACACAGCATCTCTGCTCCCTCTCTAAGAACCCACAGAGAGATGTTGTCTGGTCCCACTGCCTTTGAGGTATCAAGTTCACATAGCAGCTTCTTCACCTCCTCCTCGGTTATGTGTACCTCATCCAGCACTTGTTGGTGTACCTCCCTGTTCTGAATTCCTGGAGTCCTACCTGTTTCCACTGTAAATACTTCTTTAAATCTCATGTTGAACTCCTCACATACCTCTTGGTGTGTGTGTGTGTGTGTGTGTGTGTGTGTGTGTGTGTGTGTCTGTGTGTGTGTGTGTGTAGCTTTCATTACATCACAGCTCGGTATGGTAACTCTATGCTGAAGTAGTGAATTTTTATTTTTTTTTGCCAGTTCGAGTGAGTGACAGAATGTTTGTAGAGCGAGTGACAGCTCGCCTCTTTATGTAACGGTGCAGCAAGCAAACCCTTCAGTTTATGAGTTGACAAGTATAATGGAATAGTTCTCTCTCTCTCTCACACACACACACACACACACACACACACACACACACACACACACACACACACACACACACACACACACACACACACATAGGTTACCATTTGTCAAAGGCACTTGTCGTAAGACACTTGGCCTGTTTTGTGTGTGCGAGTGTGTGTGTACTCACCTATTTGTGGTTGCAGGGGACGAGTCGCAGCTCCTGCCCCCTTTTTGCTGGTCGCTACTAGGTGTGTTTGTGTGTAACAGCCCTGATTAGGTAACGCGCAGTCCTGTGTGTTTGTGATATGTGAAAAACAGTTCTGTGTACTGAGTGTGATGTGATACGGAGTCCTGTATACTGTATGTGAATGATAATCCCGTGTAGCGTAATACACAACGGGCTGTATGTTGACATACACGCAACCCTATGTATTACTGTTCGAGGTGAAGCATATTCCAGTGCATTCTTATTTTTGATGCGGGAAGCATCCTGGAGGTGGGAAATACAGTGCCTGCGCTCTCAAGGTGGGATGATATGCTGCAGTTTTTCTTAACTTTAGTGTAGGAGCGCCTCTAGCAAGACAGTGGTGGAGTGAATGATAATGAAAGTGTTTCTTCTTTCTTGGGGTCACCGTGTCCCTGTGGGGAACAGCTGATGTGTTAATAAAAAAAAAATGTGGGTGTGCGGAAAACATTAACTCAAGATGTTTCACACTTTCGAGCTTCGTCAGGTGTTATTCAGTGTTGCAAGTGTTGCAACAGGTATGCTGGGCTCGTGGGGTTGGATGGACATGGTGTGAATTCAAGCTGAGATGATATGGTATCTAATTTTACATTTGTCCCACTACTAAAATGTTTTTTTTCTCTTGAACATCCCGTCTTAACCTTTCCCTTCACCCAACCTGTTGCAACTCTTTCAACATTGCATAGCTCCTGACGAACCAATTAAGTGTGACAGGCCTTGTGTTAATGTCTCCCATTCCCTTGTGACTTTTCTTTTTGCGCTGAGAAAACTAGTTTGCGATTAGATTTTGCACGCACGCACGCACACATTTAGGGGAATTGTATGGGACGTCATGGGTGGCACCAACCAATGGAGAACGACATAGGACATGTTGGATAAACAACATATTGGAAGCAGGCTCCTGCAAGGACCGGTAAGACAGTTGTAGGCCTGAGTCAGATGATAAAAAGCTCCAGCTGTGGGTTATCATATGACTAAGACCCGCGTCAGGAAGCACTTGTCCTGTTTCCTGACGAATCTTACCTAACTCAAGACCCGTTTGGGCTGGATCAAGCCTATTAAACAGACTGAATGCCCAAAGTGTTGAGGACACATAAAAAGCTCACTATGTGAATTTAATCTAGGATAACCCAGTAAAGTCAAAAAATGGGACTTGTTAGGTATCCTTCAAAGGGCACTTGTTAGGTATCCTTCAAGGGGTACTTATTAGGTATCTTTCAAGGGGTACTTGTTAGGTATCCTTCAAGGGGTACCATTAAGAGGTTGTCTGAATTTTTTGTTCTGTTATATTCTTTCTGCAATTTTTCGATTTTATTTCGGTCATAAACAGAGAACGCCTCATCCAATCGCCTTCAAATTTTCAGTACGTGTGTACAGTAATGAGAAATTCCTGCAACACGTGCATATTCACGTGCCTTGTGACCAAAGATGAGCCCATTCTCAACTTCCTGCAAAGACTCAAAAAAACTCTCAAATTCCTTAGTGGCGGAGTTTGAAACGTTAAAAAGATAACCCCCCCCCCCCCCCCCAAAAAAAAAAAAACGACGACAGCGGATATAAATTCAAATGTGTGGAAACGAATTTACACATGTGTAAAATAAAGTAAAAGCTTCATTCCCCTTAAGCCATGATAAATATTTAGTTTACCTCTTCTGAACGGCTTCATTATTTAAAGGCTGGTGTCTCTTAGGGCCAGGACAGTACCTCTGAAGTGTCATTGGTGTACTGGCAAATTTGTTAATGCAGCTAAATTAAAAAAAAAAAAAGCTTGGAATCCATGCCATACCTGGAGAATCACTTGTCTGATCGGATTCAAATTTGCACCACTGGTGTGGTTTCCTCAACATAAGCCTCAGGCTGTAGATGAATGGTTCAGAGAACCGACATGTTGATAAATTAGACACATGTGCAACTCTTGGGTATCTTTACTGAGGAAACGTTTCGCCACACAGTGGCTTCATCAGTCCATACAAAGGAGAATCTTGAAGAACAGGAGGAGAATGAGGTAATCAGTCCCTCAACCTTGCAAAACTCGCAATCTGCCAATTTTCCCGAATAGTGATATTAATTTTGCATTCAATAATCAAATTCTTATTCTGACTGGCTTCAAAATATTACTGATAATGTATATTGTAAGGACTAGTTGCATGTGTGGGAACCCACTGCAAATAGTCCTATTAATCTTCACCAAGATATATTACACAAGCGTTGCAAATTTGATCGAATAAGGCGTTCCGGAGTAATAAACGAAAATTAATGGAAGTATTTACATGCGTGGATGCCGTATGAACAATGCTGCACACGCCTTTCCCAAATACTGTTTCCGTGTTTTAGGTGCAGATAGGCAGCTCTTATCGTCTTCTAAATTTCAACAGTGGTGTATCCTAGTTAGGATTATTATTATTATTATTATTGTTATTATTATTATTATTATTATTATTATTATGGGGGAGCGGTAAACCCGTAGGATTGTACAGCGCATGTTTGGGGGAATGGAAGGTATTCAGGCTTAATTCAGGGAACTGGAGTAAAGATCCAATTCCCTAGATCAAGAGCCCCTCACTAACGTCAAGGAACCTTCCTTAGAAGAAGGTTGGTATATTTAATGAATTGTGTGGATGCCATTTTGCCATCTTTTATCTATAAATGGTTTAGTATTATTTTACCTGATTCCGTTACTTTGCCTCTTGATCCTACAAACTGGAGTTACTTTCCCTTGGATAGAATCTGAATGTCTCCCATTCAACAGGTGCTATGTGACCCCTACAGGTTTAGCGTTTACCTTTGATTAAAACGTAACACTTGAGAACCTCATCGTATGAAATGGATGTAATGTTTCATGACTTAGGCTGTGTAGGCACAGATTTTGTTGGAGTCTTTGTAATATTTGGAAAATTTATCTCACATCATTTTAGTGCTGATGTTTTCCTCAGAGAGAACAACCTATTGAAGTCAGGCTGTGCAAGTTATGTGCCAAAGTTATGTGCCAGTAATATTAGCCAACTTGGTTTCTCTGATATAACTGTTGAATTTCTCTTCTGATGAGAAACAAGTCATAGTGTTTGACGCTGTTTGCATATCATAAGTTAAATCAATTTAATATTATTTTATGTGGTTATATGTAGGTACTCTCAAAATCAGTTATAAATTTATAAGTTGTGTATACAAAGTTTACATAAAACTAACTTTACTTTACTTACTGTCTTAAACGGTGATCAGTCTTCGAGGAAAATGTGGAATATTTTTCACCTGTATTTGTCCCAATTTGCTCGAAAAATGAAAATACTGTTTTTCATCCCTTTCTAGCTGAAATAATACAACATCTGAGCGGTTTCAAGTTTAATGTATTTGTGAATTTAAGGATATTGGTCTTTTGGTTCTCTAAAATATGTGAAATGGATTTGGACAGTGTAATACCAAAATAATCCTTTTTTTTTTTTTTAGAAATTTGGTTATTAATTTCCATATGATGACCTGTGCACCTATACCGCACTCCGCACTATTCCAATCGCGTGCATTGAGACACGAGGGACTGGGGTTATGGAATATGGTGACACCGTCTCGCATCGCATAGCAGCAGGAATACATCTGTCAGGTTTTCAATGGAGGTTCCTGGAGTGAGGATTAATGTTTTTCAGAGTATCCTCCATTTGCATAATCCCCCCCCCCACTATGTATTAATGATGATATAACCGTGCGTGAAGAATTATTTATATTAAATACCATAACTGTGATATGTTGTTGTTGTTGTGACTAAATATTAAAATTGTTAACAATTAATCTAGTGTTTTGTCATCTCTTATTTCTGAATCTATTAAAATGTACATTTTATTCGTGAGATAGGTAAAACTTGCGATTTTGGTTTAAATAACAACGCTCTTGTTGCCGAATATGGTAAGCGAAAATTTGTGTATTCAATATTTTCGCAAAATTCATTCCGAACCTAACAAAAAAATATATTTCATTTTGTTTGTTTGTTATTAAATTACTGTAAACTTATCTAAAATATATTAAGCTAGATTAGGCTACATTAAATTGCGCCTGTTATAATAAGGTTAGTTAAGTTTTCTAAGGTGCTTTTGGTATAAATTTATTAACTTTTGCATTAATATAAATGAAAAAAAAATATATAAATAAGCGTACAACAGAAAATTTTAGAAAGGACTTCATTTTAAATAAGTCCTTGCTAATTGACCAGGTTTGCCTATTCGGCACGACATATATATATATATATATATATATATATATATATATATATATATATATATATATATATATATATATATATATATATATATATATATAAACTAAGGGAGGAGGAAGTTCAGGCGAGATATAAGCGACTATTGGCAGAAAGGTGGGCTAGTACAAAGATGAGTAGTGGGGGGATTGAAGAGGGTTGGAATAGTTTTAAAAATGCAGTATTAGAATGTGGGGCAGAAGTTTGTGGTTATAGGAGGGTGGGGGCAGGAGGAAAGAGGAGTGATTGGTGGAATGATGAAGTAAAGGGTGTGATAAAAGAGAAAAAGGTAGCTTACGAGAGGTTTTTACAAAGCAGAAGTGTTATAAGAAGAGCAGAGTATATGGAGAGTAAAAGAAAGGTGAAGAGAGTGGTGAGAGAGTGCAAAAGGAGAGCAGATGAAAGAGTGGGAGAGGCACTGTCAAGAAATTTTAATGAAAATAAGAAAAAATTTTGGAGTGAGTTAAACAAGTTAAGAAAGCCTAGGGAAAGTATGGATTTGTCCATTAAAAACAGAGTAGGGGAGTTAGTAGATGGGGAGAGGGAGGTATTAGGTAGATGGCGAGAATATTTTGAGGAACTTTTAAATGTTGAGGAAGAAAGGGAGGCGGTAATTTCATGCACTGGTCAGGGAGGTATACCATCTTTTAGGAGTGAAGAAGAGCAGAATGTAAGTGTGGGGGAGGTACGTGAGGCATTACGTAGAATGAAAGGGGGTAAAGCAGCTGGAACTGATGGGATCATGACAGAAATGTTAAAAGCAGGGGGGGATATAGTGTTGGAGTGGTTGGTACTTTTGTTTATTAAATGTATGAAAGAGGGGAAGGTACCTAGGGATTGGCGGAGAGCATGTATAGTCCCTTTATATAAAGGGAAAGGGGACAAAAGAGATTGTAAAAATTATAGAGGAATAAGTTTACTGAGTATACCAGGAAAAGTATACGGTAGAGTTATAATTGAAAGAATTAGAGGTAAGACAGAATGTAGAATTGCGGATGAGCAAGGAGGCTTCAGAGTGGGTAGGGGATGTGTAGATCAAGTGTTTACATTGAAGCATATATGTGAACAGTATTTGGATAAAGGTAGGGAAGTTTTTATTGCATTTATGGATTTAGAAAAGGCATATGATAGAGTGGATAGAGGAGCAATGTGGCAGATGTTGCAAGTTTATGGAATAGGTGGTAAGTTACTAAATGCTGTAAAGAGCTTTTATGAGGATAGTGAGGCTCAGGTTAGGGTGTGCAGAAGAGAGGGAGAATACTTCCCGGTAAAAGTAGGTCTTAGACAGGGATGTGTAATGTCACCATGGTTGTTTAATATATTTATAGATGGGGTTGTAAAAGAAGTAAATGCTAGGGTGTTCGGGAGAGGGGTGGGATTAAATTATGGGGAATCAAATTCAAAATGGGAATTGACACAGTTACTTTTTGCAGATGATACTGTGCTTATGGGAGATTCTAAAGAAAAATTGCAAAGGTTAGTGGATGAGTTTGAGAATGTGTGTAAAGGTAGAAAGTTGAAAGTGAACATAGAAAAGAGTAAGGTGATGAGGGTATCAAATGATTTAGATAAAGAAAAATTGGATATCAAATTGGGGAGGAGGAGTATGGAAGAAGTGAATGTTTTCAGATACTTGGGAGTTGACGTGTCGGCGAATGGATTTATGAAGGATGAGGTTAATCATAGAATTGATGAGGGAAAAAAGGTGAGTGGTGCGTTGAGGTATATGTGGAGTCAAAAAACGTTATCTATGGAGGCAAAGAAGGGAATGTATAAAAGTATAGTAGTACCAACACTCTTATATGGATGTGAAGCTTGGGTGGTAAATGCAGCAGCGAGGAGACGGTTGGAGGCAGTGGAGATGTCCTGTCTAAGGGCAATGTGTGGTGTAAATATTATGCAGAAAATTCGGAGTGTGGAAATTAGGAGAAGGTGTGGAGTTAATAAAAGCATTAGTCAGAGGGCAGAAGAGGGGTTGTTGAGGTGGTTTGGTCATTTAGAGAGAATGGATCAAAGTAGAATGACATGGAAAGCATATAAATCTATAGGGGAAGGAAAGAGGGGTAGGGGTCGTCCTCGAAAGGGTTGGAAAGAGGGGGTAAAGGAGGTTTTGTGGGAGAGGGGCTTGGACTTCCAGCAAGCGTGCATGAGCGTGTTAGATAGGAGTGAATGGAGACGAATGATACTTGGGACCTGAAGATCTGTTGGAGTGTGAGCAGGGTAATATTTAGTGAAGGGATTCAGGGAAACCGGTTATTTTCATATAGTCGGACTTGAGTCCTGGAAGTGGGAAGTACAATGCCTGCACTTTAAAGGAGGGGTTTGGGATATTGGCAGTTTGGAGGGATATGTTGTGTATCTTTATATGTATATGCTTCTAAACTGTTGTGTTCTGAGCACCTCTGCAAAAGCAGTGATAATGTGTGCGTGTGGTGAAAGTGTTGAATGATGATGAAAGTATTTTCTTTTTGAGGATTTTCTTTCTTTTTTTGGGTCACCCTGCCTCGGTGGGAGACGACCGACTTGTTGAAAAAAAAAAAAAAATATATTTAATATATATAATATATATATATATATATATATATATATATATATATATATATATATATATATATATATATATATATATATATATATATATATATTTCTAATACATTTTATATATAAGACACTTGAGAAGCGTGGGACTAATATTATTAACATAGCATCAGCTATATATGAACTAGTGATGTTATATTGAACTACTATAAAAATAAAAGTTAGATTACCAGGGTACTGTTATTTTTAGAAATAACACGTATGATTAATCACTTGGAAAATACAGTAGTTTGAACCGGAATAAATTTATTCCAGCAGAGCCAGTGGTGTGTATTCACCAATTAACAGTACTATTAACGCACAGAGCCCCACACAGCCGGGTGGCCGCGACCTTCAACCCACAGACCAGCGCATACGCTGATTATGAAGTACGTGAAATAGAGAAAGGTGTGAGATTTTTAGGAACACTTTGACCCGTGAGATCACCTAGCACTCTTGGTAATACATTGTAACTACATTCATCAGGGCTCCCAAGATAAAAGTGTATAATCAAAATCTCGGTTTTCACGAACAGAGAGAACAAATACTGTCAAACTATCAGATACGATGGCCGTTACGGACCCTAGCACTCTCTAGGGCTGGGTATAGCCTAGTCCTGACACAACTCCCATCTTTCAGGTCGGAGGATTGAGCCTCTTGCTTCCCATCAAAATAATAATCCTGTGCCAGGCGTTGAACAGTCATCACAGCTGGTGATTATGTTCTTCCCAACAGCCCCATATCATCACGTTCAACCATTCTCACCCGCATCTTCTCAAGAATTTTCAAATGCGTCACATAATTCTATTGGAATGCCATCCATTTTTTCCTGGAGATACCTGGAGAGGGCTTTGCGGGTCAACGCCCCTGCGGCCCGATCTGAGACCAGGTCTCGTGGTAAATCAGTGTCTGATCACTCAGGCTGTTACTGCTGGCCGCACATAAACTGACGTACGAACCACAGCCCGGCTGGTCAGGTACTGACTTTAGGTGCTTTTCCAGGTGCGTTCTTGAAGACAGCTAGGAGTCTATTGGTAATCCCCCTTATGTACGCTGGGAGGCAGTTGAACAGTCTTGGGCCCCTTACACTTATTGTGTTGTCTCTCAGTGTGCTCGTGGCACCCCTGCTTTTCACTGGAAGAATGTTGCATCTCCTGCCGAGTCCTTTGCTTTCATAGGGAGTGATTTTCATGTGCAAGTTTGGTACCAATCCCTCTAGGATTTTCCGAATGTATATTATCATGTTTCTCTCTCGCCTGCGTTCCAGGGAAGACAAATCAAGGGACTTCAACCGTTCCCAGTAATTTAGGTACCTTATCATACTTATGTATGTCATGAAAGTTCTTTGTACACTCTCCAGGTCAGCAATTTCGCCTGCCTTGAAGGGGACAGTTAGTGTACAGCTGTATCCCAGCCTAGAGAAAACAAACAATTTGAAGAGAATCATCATGGGCTTGGCGTCCCTAGTTTTGAAGGTTCTCATTATTCATCCTATCATTTTTCTAGCAGATACTCTGGGGAATTTTACCAAGCTAAGTCTATGTAAAGACATAAATAAAAGATACTTAGCTCCAGTGTTGATTCAACAGTTCTGCAGCTTCACCCAGAACGGCTCCTCCAATGGGAATCGTGTTTTCCCCAAACCTGAGCTGAAAACATAAACACATATGCAGTTTAATGTGATCCTTTATTGACAACGTTTCGCCCACACAGTGGGCTTTTTCAAGTCACAAACAAATCTGTTTGTGACTTGAAAAAGCCCACTGTGTGGGCGAAACGTTGTCAATAAAGGATAACATTAAACTGCATACGTGTTTATGTTTTCAATGTGTCGGTATTTTATACCATTTATTTTCAAACCTGAGCTGTTGAGGAATAAGTGATCATTAAGAAGTTGCCCCAAAGGAGCGTATATTTCAGCATTTTACACTTGAACGTAATGCTGAATGAAGTGATACTCGGCTGGGCTGGAATGTCTCGAGGAATGCCGCATTGTCTTCCGCTGGGACTGTTCTGCTTACACTCGCACGATTACACTACACAGTTCAATCCAAGAATTGTCTTTAATTTTGTGGCAATTTCATATCAGGAAGACCGGTTACACTTCACTGTAATAGTTCTACAGCGAATTTCTGAGACTGTCAAATGAACAAGAGTCGAGAACGCACTGATCATTATTGTCCCAAGGTGATGCTGGCATGACATACGTTTCCCCTTCCGTTGCGTGAAGCAATCTGACTGCATAGCACCCCCAGCCCTCGCTCTCGCCCTCCTTACAAAGGATTTGCTGGATTCAGCGTTATTACTCTTCCTTGCTAAACACTGTAACAGTATTCAATACGAGATAGCAGATTTCTTGTTATCTTGTGACAGACGACAATTTATGATAACTACAACTTGTAAATAAAGTGGGTGCAGGGTTTGCCTTAGTTTCCCTAAGGTAAAGAGAGTAATTACTCTCGTTTAACCCACACTATGGTTGCAACGCTGATCTCTTGCAAGGGGAGTGGCGTGACTATATTACTGGTACCCGCATATACTTTCAAACTATTGATCAGGAAACAAGAGGGCTGAGAGATCTGATATCCCCTTTCTGGATAATTTTCTCCACAGATGCGGTAGATACATTGTTGTGGTCTTTGAAGGCAAGATCTTCTGACATTATCACTCCCAGGTCCTTATCATTACTTTTTCGCTCTATTGTATGGTTAGAATTTGTTGTATACCATGATACAGTTTTAATTTCCTCAAGTTTTCCATATCTGAAAAGTTGAAATTTTTCTTCATTGAACTTATTGTTTTGAGTGGAACATTTGAAGATTTGGTTGACGTCCGCTTGGAGTCTTGCGGTGTCTTGGATGGCGGACACTGTCACGGCAATTCAGGTGTCATCCTAGTGTCACTTTTATATATATATATATATATATATATATATATATATATATATATATATATATATATATATATATATATATATATATATATATATATATATAGCGATGGGTTTAAAGGTTCAGTACCCTCAGTCTTCTGCTCAATAAGGCCCTGTATTTATAATATGGCTATGCACCGTGTTTAACCAGCTCACTATTACACTATTATTGTTACACTATGATACAAAATTTTCTCTACACTGTTTTTCATAATAAAAGAGTATTTAAGTTTCCAACAACGCTGCAACGGCGTGGTTACCACGGCTAAGTTAAACTACAACGGTGGGGCTACCACGGCTAAGTTAAACTACAACGGTGGGGCTACCACGGCTAAGTTAAATTACAACGGCGGGGCTACCACGGCTAAGCTAAACTACAACGGCGGGGCTACCACGGCTAAGTTAAACTACAACGGCGGGGCTACCACGGCTAAGTTAAACTACAACGGCGTGGCTACCACGGCTAAGTTAAACTACAACGGCGGGGTTACCACGGCTAAGTTAAACTACAACGGCGGGGCTACCACGGCTAAGTTAAACTACAACGGCGTGGCTACCACGGCTAAGTTAAACTACAACGGCGTGGTTACCACGGCTAAGTTAAACTACAACGGCGGGGCTACCACGGCTAAGTTAAACTACAACGGCGTGGCTACCACGGCTAAGTTAAACTACAACGGCGTGGTTACCACGGCTAAGTTAAACTACAACGGCGGGGCTACCACGGCTAAGTTAAACTACAACGGCGTGGCTACCAAAGCTAAGTTAAACTACAACGGCGTGGCTACCACGGCTAAGTTAAACTACAACGGCGTGGCTACCACGGCTAAGTTAAACTACAACGGCGGGGCTACCACGGCTAAGTTAAACTACAACGGCGGGGCTACCACGGCTAAGTTAAACTACAACGGCGTGGCTACCACGGCTAAGTTAAACTACAACGGCGGGGCTACCACGGCTAAGTTAAACTACAACGGCGGGGCTACAACGGCTAAGTTAAACTACAACGGCGGGGCTACCACGTCTAAGTTAAACTACAACGGCGGGGCTACCACGGCTAAGTTAAACTACAACGGCGTGGCTACCACGGCTAAGTTAAACTACAACGGCGTGGCTACCACGGCTAAGTTAAACTACAACGGCGGGGCTACCACGGCTAAGTTAAACTACAACGGCGTTGCTACCACGGCTAAGTTAAACTACAACGGCGAGGCTACCACGGCTAAGTTAAACTACAACGGCGGGGCTACCACGGCTAAGTTAAACTACAACGGCGTGGCTACCACGGCTAAGTTAAACTACAACAGCGAGGCTACCACGGCTAAGTTAAACTACAACGGCGGGGCTACCACGGCTAAGTTAAACTACAACGGCGTGGCTACCACGGCTAAGTTAAACTACAACGGCGTGGCTACCACGGCTAAGTTAAACTACAACGGCGGGGCTACCACGGCTAAGTTAAACTACAACGGCGTGGCTACCACGGCTAAGTTAAACTACAACAGCCAGGCTACCACGGCTAAGTTAAACTACAACGGCGGGGCTACCACGGCTAAGTTAAACTACAACGGCGTGGCTACCACGGCTAAGTTAAACTACAACGGCGGGGCTACCACGGCTAAGTTAAACTACAACGGCGTGGCTACCACGGCTAAGTTAAACTACAACGGCGGGGCTACCACGGCTAAGTTAAACTACAACGGCGGGCCTACCACGGCTAAGTTAAACTACAACGCCGGGGCTACCACGGCTAAGTTAAACTACAACGGCGCGGCTACCACGGCTAAGTTAAACTACAACGGCGTGGCTACCACGGCTAAGTTAAACTACAACGGCGGGGCTACCACGGCTAAGTTAAACTACAACGGCGTGGCTACCACGGCTAAGTTAAACTACAACGGCGTGGGTACCACGGCTAAGTTAAACTACAACGGCAGGGCTACCACGGCTAAGTTAAACTACAACGGCAGGGCTACCACGGCTAAGTTAAACTACAACGGTGGGGCTAGAACGGCGGGGCTACCACGGCTAACTTAAACTACAACGGCGGGGCTACCACGGCTAAGTTAAACTACAACGGCGGGGCTACCACGGCTAAGTTAAACTACAACGGCGGGGCTACCACGGCTAAGTTAAACTACAACGGCGGGGCTACCACGGCTAAGTTAAACTACAACGGCGTGGCTCCCACGGCTAAGTTAAACTACAACGGCGTGGCTACCACGGCTAAGTTAAACTACAACGGCGGGGCTACCACGGCTAAGTTAAACTACAACGGCGTGGCTACCACGGCTAAGTTAAACTACAACGGCGGGGCTATCACGGCTAAGTTAAACTACAACGGCGGGGCTACCACGGCTAAGTTAAACTACAACGGCGGGGCTACCACGGCTAAGTTAAACTACAACGGCGTGGCTACCACGGCTAAGTTAAACTACAACGGCGTGGCTACCACGGCTAAGTTAAACTACAACGGCGTGGCTGCCACGGCTACGTTAAACTACAACGGTTTGGCTACCACGGCTAAATTAAACTACAACGGCGGGGCTACCACGGCTAAGTTAAACTACAACGGCGGGGCTACCACGGCTAAGTTAAACTACAACGGCGTGGCTACCACGGCTAAGTTAAACTACAACGGCGGGGCTACCACGGCTAAATTAAACTACAACGGCGTGGCTACCACGGCTAAGTTAAACTACAACGGCGGGGCTACCACGGCTAAATTAAACTACAACGGCGGGGCTACCACGGCTAAGTTAAACTACAACGGCGGGGCTACCAAATAAGTTAAGTTACAACGGCGGGGCTACTACGCCTAAGTTAAACTATAACGGCGGGGCCAACACATAAGTTAAACTACAACGGCGGGGCTACCACATAAGTTTAACTACAACGGCGGGGCTACCACATAAGTTAAACTACAACGGCGGGGCTAGCACGCCTAAGTTAAACTACAACGGCGGGGCTACCACATAAGTTAAACTACAACGGCGGGGCTACCACATAAGTTAAACTACAATGGCGGGGCTACCACGCCGAAGTTAAACTACAACGGCGGGGCTACCACATAAGTTAAACTACAACGGCGGGGCTACCACATAAGTTAAACTACAACGGCGGGGCTACCATATAAGTTAAACTACAACGGCGGGGCTACCACGCCTAAGTTAAACTACAACGGCGGGGCTACCACGGCTAAGTTAAACTACAACGGCGGGGCTACCACATAAGTTAAACTACAACGGCGGGGCTACCACATAAGTTAAACTACAATGGCGGGGCTACCACGCCGAAGTCTACAGGCTTCCTAACATCAGCATCACTGACGGGTCAGAGACCGTGCGGCGATTAGCAGACGGAGTACAAAGTCTCAAACACTATTTGCGCTGAATAATCCACATGAAATTAGAGTTTCATAAATATAATATATTCCTGTTTAGAGGGTAACAAACTTAAGAAAATTATTATTCAGTTTTTAAACAACCAGGAAGACCAGTTATTACTGGTGAAGTTCATGAGGAAATGTTAATAGCTGTCATAGACAACCCTTCAAGGGCTCTTGATTCAAGGAACTGGAGATGCCCTCACTTTAGGTGGAATCTAGTTGCCTCCATTTCCTAGCTCAGTATAATTACAAAAGAAAGTTTACGTCTAATTTAATTCCGAAATATTGTGTTGGTTTCATTACAGCACAACAGGAGGAGGGCCCCGCTTATACAGCAGGTTAGGTTCCAGGCTACTGACGTAAACTTAAAATCGCCGTGAAGTGAAACGCAGCCTTTTTATTCACTTTCAAACGCATATAAAAGGCTTACACTATCATATATTAAGTGATCAATAGAGCTAGACCTAAAAAAAGAAATATTTTCTTCCTTGGCTTATAGTGAGTGGTGAATATATTTATTGTAGGAAGTCTGAATAATTGAAGAATGATTATAATTGAAAATCGATGCAATAGCGAAATGCCGTACAGCGGAGTCCATCTTGTCTATAATTAAATACTCTTAATGAGCGAAAATTTTCATTCCAACCTGGAGTTTCTCCGGAGTGTGTTCCTCGTCGTTCTCTCCTAGACCTGGCCTCCCGGTGGATGGCCTGATTAACCAGGCTGTTGGTGCTAGCTGCATAAAGTCTAACATAAACAGCCCGGTTGATCAAGAACTGATTTCAGAAACACTTCCAACTCTTGAAGACAGCCAGGGGTTTATTGGTATCCCCCCGTAAGTGTGAAGGAAAGGGCGTTGAAAAGTCTTGGCCCCTTAGTGTGCTCATTGCACCCCTGCTTTTCACTGGGGACATTTTGCACCATCTGCAAAGCCTCTTATTTTCATGAGGAATGATTTCTGTGTGCAGATTTGGGACCAATGCTTCTAGAATTTACCAGGTGTAGTTTATAATGCATCTCACATACGTTCTGAGGAGTACAGATCGAGTGACCTTCAACGTTCCTAATAATTTAGGTGCCTGAATGAATCAGTGCGGGCAGTGTAGATACTCCGCATATTTTTCATGTCTGAAATTTCGCGTGCCTTGAACAGAGATGTTAAGAGTACAACAGAACTAACAGCATGGCTTGACATGCCTTGCTTCGAAGGTTCCAGTGACCCTTGAAGGTGAAATCCGACATTGATCACTCCCAGATGTCTCAAATTAGTCTTATGCTCTATTAATTTGAGTTTGCTCTATACTCCGTTCCTGTATTTCCTCCATCTTTCCATAATGGAGTAACTGAATGTTGTCTTCATTGAACTTCATATTGTTGTCAGTAGCTCACTGGAAGACTTTGCCGTGTCAGAAGATGTTACTCTCATACAGATTCTAATACTGTCAGCAAAGAATGATTTATGACTGTCTATGTAAAATTTTAGAACCAGAAAGAGAACAGGGATCAGTACAGCACCTTGAGGAGCAGTTTCTCACGACGGCGGCTTCCGATTTCTGTTCACTCTTACACTTTTTGATCTTTCCGTTAGAAAATTAAATATCCATCTACCCACTTTTCCAGTTATTCTTTTGCGCACATTTTGTGAACTACGACACCATGATCACACTTGTCAAAGGCTTTTGAAAGCTGCTTTAAACTCCATCTGACCTAATAGTCAAGCAAATGCGAGAGGCAAGAGCGACCTTCTCTAAACCTATGCTGCCCTGGGTTGTGCCATTGTTGAGATTCCATGTGTGATTCCTGTGTGTAGGCTCTCCTTCCATAGAATATTTAAGGCAAGAGAAAATGGTGTCTTGAAGTCTTTGATGATTATGGAAATCTTGAGTCATGTAATGGGACAGAGTGCAGGGGCATACAACCGATGACTTTTTCGAAGTGGGGTTAAAGTTACGTCAGTAATAATGGAGAGGTTGGTAGGGCCTTGGGTCTCATCCATAAAAAAATACTTTTGCATTGTCAATCGTTAGACTGATTAATGACTCACTGAACACAGTATTTCAGTATTTCGTTAATTTCTGTGTTGTCAACAGTGTAAATTCCATCTCTCTTAAGCAAGGGACCGTTACTGGGTGAGGCTCTAGCCCAGGATTCTGCATGTGAAAAAATGCACTTATGATTTTTTTCATTTTTTCTTATTTATGGCTTTTTTCCTCTACCTCTCCTGGGCCTCATATGATGCATTCAGTTTGAGAGCAATATTTTCTATTTCTATTTCTCTTTTATCATAAAATCTACCGAGAAGTTGTGCAATTCTCCATCTTTGTCTGTAGAGGAAATACTTGCATCTTTCTATTGTTAATTGTTCGTGTCTATAGAATATTCCAAGTGTCATGGAGCTTATCCTCTTATATTTTCTTCCCACCATATTTCACCAAGGTCATTATTTATTAGCTCACAATGTTTTTATTTTTGAAATTAAATTTGTTGAATACACTCTCGTGACTAGTTGCATTTTGCTGTTGAAG
Source organism: Cherax quadricarinatus (assembly GCF_038502225.1). Lineage (NCBI taxonomy): Eukaryota > Metazoa > Arthropoda > Malacostraca > Decapoda > Parastacidae > Cherax > Cherax quadricarinatus. Next base: position 5,577,893 of record NC_091322.1, on the reverse strand, counting down.
ACGTGTGTGCATGGAGGCATGAACCTTGATTAGGCTGTGAACTGAATTTGTTTGTGACATATTCCGTACAAAATCCTCATTGGTTTTGAATGTAAGGTATTTACTAGTCTGGTCGGTTCCGTTATTTGATGGATTAAAGTGAATTTATTGCAGCGTCTTAATCGATGTGAGACTGTTCAACTGAACTAGCTTCTGGGATTTTTCTCCTGTGACAGTCTCTGTTACATACTTCCCTTTAGGTGTCGTAAATTGAAATCACCAAGGAACAAGATATTTGGGGCCGGTTTTCAGATATTTTCAATGCATTCGATTTTTAATAGATGGTCTTTAAAATGCTGGGAAGTTATATTTGATGTTATAAGATGTTTTAATACCTTACATGTTTGCAAATATAAATATTATATTACTCGCTGTTGTGCTGGGGGACTTCATGTTGGTCCTAATATCTATGGCTCCGAGCCATCCATTGCTTTTGTTTCCAGTCCAGCATGGCTCCCAGGTGCTATTACATTCTTAACATTTCTTGCCATTCGTTTTCGATTCCTGGCACTGAAACACCTAAGTGTTGACACGAGGTGTTGAACACGTGGTGTTGAACTCACAGTATTGAACCTACAGTGTTGAACACATGTATATGAGAAAAGGAGCTAGTGAGTTTACTGGATATTTTATATCTAAGAATTTCCATACAGATATATTAAATTCCCAGTTATGAGTTAAACTTCTTAAGGTCATGAAGAGCGAGGGGAATGAGAGAGAATGAAGGTCAACCAGAAGAGGGTAGTGAGGGGAGGGTAGCTCTTTTTCCTCGAATCAAGTGTATTCATTAGCACTGAAGGATCCAGGTGGAGCAAAAACGGAATATATGCTAGGTTAATGTGTGTCATTATTATGTGTATAAGCGTAAGTGTTAGGTTACTGTGTCAGCATTATGTTAGGTACTGTCATTATTGTGTGTACATTTTTATTTTGCCAAGTGTTAGTACCGAGTACATTATGTAATGATGTTGTGTCGGTCTTACGTGTACACGATCTTAGGTTACTGTGCCAACACTGTCTACATGTACACTTGAACCTTATCTTAGATTACAGTGTTAATACTGAGAGTATATGTGCACATGTTATTTTACTGTATCAGTAGTAACTCAATATTGGGACACACACGTGTGTATGTATGGACAAAATACTGCTAATGGAAGACTTTTCTTCAAGTTATCTTATTATCTTCAAGTTATCTTATTATCTTCAAGTTATCTTATTATCTTCAAGTTATCTTATTATCTTCAAGTTATCTTATTATCTTCAAGTTATCTTATTATCTTCAAGTTATCTTATTAAAACTTTTCTTCAAGATATGTTATTAAGACTTTTCTTCAAGTTATCTTATTAAAACTTTTTTTCAGGTTATTTTATTAAGACTTTTCTTCAAGTTATCTTTCCAAGGCTTTTCTTCAAGTTACCTTTACAAGACTTTTCTTCAAGTTACCTTTACAAGACTTTTCTTCAAGTTACCTTTACAAGACTTTTCTTCAAGTTACCTTTTCAAGACTTTTCTTCAAGTTACCTTTTCAAGACTTTTCTTCAAGTTACCTTTACAAGACTTTTCTTCAAGTTATCTTTTCAAGACTTTTCTTCAAGTTACCTTTACAAGACTTTTCTTCAAGATATCTTTTCAAGACTTTTCTTCAAGTTATCTTTTCAAGACTTTTCTTCAAGTTATCTTTTCAAGACTTTTCTTCAAGTTATCTTTTCAAGACTTTTCTTCAAGTTATCTTTTCAAGACTTTTCTTCAAGTTACCTTTTCAAGACTTTTCTTCAAGTTATCTTATTAAAATAAGTAGAAGATTTTATCACAAGTCTTCTTAGTAACCAAGTTTTTTCTAAGGAGTTCTCTTAACAAGTCATCTCAATAAAAGAAAACTTTCTAAAGAGTGTTCTAGGTAAGAGAGACTTTGCTAGAATTTATTGAATAAACTTAAGTCACATTCTCCCGGCCTTTTAATGACAAAATAATTCTCATCGACCCACGACTTTTGAAATGACTCTCAAAGACTTGAAAACCGAGAGGTACTTTTTTTTTTAATTTAAACTATATTTTATTATATAGTTAATGAGTTCAGTATGTTTCCAATTTTCAAATAATATTTATTAGGAGTATTAAAAAAATCATAGCATGGACCAATTTATTTTTTTTTGGGTGGAATTCTTAAGTCCCGACTAATATTTTTTTTAATAAATTTAGGTGAAATGCTGTTCACCTAGAAGTAAACAGGCACCGAGGGGCTAATGCTCACCTAGGTGCCCTGGTTTACAGTAACGTTCACCTAGGTGCCTGGGTGGTAATGCTCACCTAGGTGCATGGGTGGTAACGTTCACCTAGGTGCTTGGGTGGTAACGTTCACCTAGGTGTCTGGGTGGTAACGTTTACCTAGGTGTCTGGGTGGTAACGTTCACCTAGGTGCCTGGGTGGTAACGTTCACCTAGGTGCCTGGGTGGTAACACTCACCTAGGTGCCTGGGTGGTAGCACTTACCTAGGTGCCTGGGTGGTAACACTCACCCAGGTGCCTGGGTGGTAACACTCACCTAGGTGCCCGAGTTCTGCTGTGCTCCTAGCAGTAAATGGCTAACTGGCTTCTCCAGTGTACCTAGCAGCAATAAAAGCTGGAGGCCTGGTCATCGAGGTGCATACAAATATCTGGGTGCCCTTGTTCTCCCACAAGTAAACACGTTCTTGGGTGTTACAGCTGACTGAGCGTTGAGTATTTAACTGGCTGTTTCAGCTGACAAACAGGTAACTTGACAGCCATTTGAGTGCTCTTATTTACGCAGAAGTCAACAGGCACCAGAGTGACGTTGTTCATCCAGTAGTAAACATGCCCTACAGCTTTCAACAGGTATCTGGGTGTAACGAAGAGTCAATTTGGCAGGCGTCTCTGGCTGGTGAAGCTGATTTAGCTCTCTGTTCAGGGATATTCCTGTTGCATTCGACATATAAAACCACTTTCCTGCATGTCAGATTACGCAGTCTTAGGCACGGTTGGCCACTGCTTGCCAAAAGGTGCGCACCATCCTGGTGTGGGGTGACTAATTAGCTTCTAGGGCTATCTGAAGTTTCAGAGCAAGGGAAGGGAAGGGCCAGGGTGAGGTTTCCTTGCTCTTAGGAACAAGCTAGACCGTTAGACCCTCTCCAGTCACAGCAAAATCAATGGTTACATTTATAACCATAATTTTTAAAGGTGCTGACCGGTAAACCAGTGGAAGGCCTCAGTCAGATGACCAAAAGCTCCAGCTGCAGGTCATCATATGACTAAGACCCGCGTCAGGAAACACTTGTCCCGTTTCCTGACAAACCTCACCTAACCTAACCTCTCTAGCTTCGGGTTGGGTAGCACGATACTAGATCTGTATTTCTATACAAGAGTGATACAGCTGTAGTAGCGGGAGGGTATTCATGCTTACTCCAAACTCTATTCACTGCTAGGTTAAACTAGTTCCTACACATTGTACACTGTTGGTTTCAATTTTTCAACATTTGTGTACGGTAACTAGGAGCAAATTCTTGGAACAATTAGCACGTTCACTTGCCTTATGACCAAAGTTGTTGAAGCTCTTCCCATCCTCCTGGAATGGCTTCAATAACTTCCAAAACTTTAAGTAGTGCCCCCCCCAAAAAAAAAAAAATCGACGACGGCGGAGAATTAAATGTAAATGCGTAGGTGCAGATCTGACCGTTTGTAATATGGAGAAAGTTTTATTCCGATTAAATAATTTCGTTCACCCATTCTGTACGGCTTCATTATTTACTGGTTAATGTATCTTAGGACCATGACAGTAGCTATTAAGTTTTGTTTGCGTGTAGGCAAATATGTTATAGTAAAATACAAAAAAAAAATGAATAATTGGAATTCGTGCCATAGCTGGAGAATGGCTCATCTGATCGCCTTCAAATTTTCACCACTGGTGTGATTTCCTGATCACAACTCTAACGCTACCATTTGTTGGTATAAGCCCCAGATAGCCAATTTCATTGAATAGTGATATTTATTTTTTATATTCAATAACTAAAGAAAGCTTCTTCTGATTAGTTTCAAAATATTTTTGACGATGAATTCTATATGAAGGATGATACGCTATAACTTTAGTCCGAGTAAATGTAAATTTGAAATTGATGCCAGCTGGGAGGAATCCGAAGCCGAACTGATCATGAATGACTAAGAAACTTGCAAGGTTCAAGCTTGAAGTCGATGTCTGTTGGTCAATTTTAAATATTTGAAGAAAGGCACAATTGGAAAAAAGGTGATTTGCTATAGAATGCATTTTCAGATCGGTTTCAAACTTTTAAGAGTGATGGGCCTTATTAAAAACAGCTTGCTACTCACACTGAGCTGTGTTAATTTCAATTTGCCAGTTATATTAAGCAAATTGTTTCCCATTTAATAATTAAAGAAAGTCTTTTCTGATCGGCCAATTTCTTTGGCTACTTATGTATTATTTAAAAAAATGAAAATGAATGTGTCTTACTTAAGACAAAGACCTGCCTTGTATGGGCCAGTAGGCCTTCTGCAGTGCTCCTCCATTCTTATGTTTCAATTTTTTTTTCCCTAAAGGGCTGTAGAGAACTTTAGAATGTAAACGAGAAAAGTAAACTGGAAAAATGATCAACGGTTTTATGCTGTTTTTGAGGTTAACGAAGAGTAACTTCCCTATTTCTCGGATCATTCTCAGCAACACTTTTCTTTGCTTTCTCACAAATTTCTTAATTACTCTCCTTCCAATTTTCAACGCTTGTGTAATGTCTCTTGGGCAAGATTAACCGGACTAATTACATGCGTGAGTGTCCTATGTACACTATTACACAGACCATTTCCAAATGTTATCTATGTGATGGGTAGAGACGAGTTCCTCTGAACGACTTTTAAATTTCAAAATTCGTGTAGCCTACACAGAACACTGGTATATTTAATGGAGTGTGTAGACGCCATTTTGTCACATTTTAACTCGAAATGGTATATCATTAACTTTTTTGCATTATTTTGCTTTGTTGGTGAGGAAAATTCTGGTGAGTCTTTCTAAGGATTGATTATCAACTCTGTTAGTTCTTTGCCATATGTATACTATGTTATGTGTATGTACAATGCACTGTATGTTCTGTGTATGTACACTGCACTGTATGTTCTGTGTATGTACACTGCACTGTATGTTCTGTGTATGTACACTGCACTGTATGTTCTGTGTATGTACACTGCACTGTATGTTCTGTGTATGTACACTGCACTGTATGTTCTGTGTATGTACACTGCACTGTATGTTCTGTGTATGTACAATGCACTGTATGTTCTGTGTATGTACACTGCACTGTATGTTCTGTGTATGTACAATGCACTGTATGTTCTGTTAATGTACAATGCACTGCATGTTCTGTGTATGTACAATGCACTGCATGTTCTGTGTATGTACAATGCACTGTATGTTCTGTGTATGTACAATGCACTGCATGTTCTGTGTATGTACAATGCACTGTATGTTCTGTGTATGTACAATGCACTGTATGTTCTGTTAATGTACAATGCACTGTATGTTCTGTGTATGTACAATGCACTGTATGTTCTGTGTATGTACAATGCACTGTATGTTCTGTGTATGTACACTGCACTGTATGTTCTGTTAATGTACAATGCACTGTATGTTCTGTGTATGTACAATGCACTGTATGTTCTGTTAATGTACAATGCACTGTATGTTCTGTGTATGTACACTGCACTGTATGTTCTGTTAATGTACAATGCACTGTATGTTCTGTTAATGTACAATGCACTGTATGTTCTGTTAATGTACAATGCACTGTATGTTCTGTGTATGTACAATGCACTGTATGTTCTGTTAATGTACAATGCACTGTATGTTCTGTTAATGTACAATGCACTGTATGTTCTGTTAATGTACAATGCACTGTATGTTCTGTGTATGTACAATGCACTGTATGTTCTGTTAATGTACAATGCACTGTATGTTCTGTGTATGTACACTGCACTGTATGTTCTGTTAATGTACAATGCACTGTATGTTCTGTGAATGTATAATACGCTATAAACCATACCACGGGCGGGATTTGAACCCGCGGTCAGAGAGTCTCAAAACTCCAGACCATAATGGTCCATCATACCATAATGGTCCATCATACCATAATGGTCCATCATACCACAATGGTCCATCATACCATAATGGTCCATCATACCACAATGGTCCATCATACCATAATGGTCCATCATACCACAATGGTCCATCATACCACAATGGTCCATCATACCACAATGGTCCATCATACCACAATGGTCCATCATACCATAATGGGCCATCATACCACAATGGTACATCATACCACAATGGTCCATCATACCATAATGGTCCATCATACCATAATGGTCCATCATACCATAATGGTCCATCATACCATAATGGTCCATCATACCACAATGGTCCATCATACCATAATGGTCCATCATACCATAATGGTCCATCATACCATAATGGTCCATCATACCACAATGGTCCATCATACCATAATGGTCCATCATACCACAATGGTCCATCATACCACAATGGTCCATCATACCACAATGGTCCATCATACCATAATGGTCCATCATATCACAATGGTACATCATACCACAATGGTCCATCATACCATAATGGTCCATCATACCATAATGGTCCATCATACCATAATGGTCCATCATACCATAATGGTCCATCATACCACAATGGTCCATCATACCATAATGGTCCATCATACCATAATGGTCCATCATACCATAATTTCCCCTTTCATCGACCATACAAAAGCTGGAGAATCATAAACATACATCGGAGGATTTATTTTATCATGTTATGCTTTTAACTGTCTATTATAACCTAATAACTTTCCTAATTTCATAGATTACTTTTTTTGTGGGGTGACCCTAATATGCTGAGGCTCCAGGGCAACTGTCCCTGTTGCCCTCCCTTAAATCCGGTTCTGCTGTGTACAGACACTGTATTGTGCATGTACACTGTACTGTGTATTTACACTGGATGTACTGTATATATGGACTATTGTGTATGCACATTATGAACCGAGTACAGTATTTATAATATATACTGTACACGATGTACTATGAGTTTACTATGAATGCTGGAAGACACAATGAGAGATCTTACAGATGAGATGTAAAGTTTTAATTTTAAGTTTGAACAAGGCACAAGTGTAGAGACAATGGTAGTAGTAGAGGTTCATTTAATTTAGCAGCTGCCCAGGCAATCCAAGGCTGCTGCAAGATACTGTATGAGGCACAAGTGCGCTCACACCTTGAGTATGCTCCACTTTCTTGGATTGCCTGCCTCCAGTCTCATCTGCGACTTACTGACGGGACAGAAAGCAGAGTAAGACGACTCATCTCTCGCCTGGACTCATCTGTCATTTCAGCAAAACTCTCAACACCAGAAGGATTACTGTTATGTACAAGGCCAATATTGTCAAAGTACCACAATTGTTTTCACTTCGTGGACAAGAAGAAGAGTTTGTACACAACAAGACGGGCAGCAAACAACTACACTCTGGCTTTACCCCTCTCAAGGTCACTTCAAATGAGATCCTTCAAACCTAGAATACTCAAGACTGGAATACGTTCGTACAGCATAATGACAGCGATGGTATGAAAGTCATTTGACTAAATGACTAAATCTGGCCCACAGATGGCTCTAACTTCATCCCTTTCCCCAGCTGTATATCTCATAACAATAAGAAGGGTTTAAAATGGGCTGAGGTTGGCAACAGCTCGTAGCTTATAAATGAAGTATAAGAAGGCACAATACCATGACTGGAACAATACACAAATAACCAGGACTTAGGAGAATGAAATTTGTGACGACACTTCGGTCCGAGTTGGACCTTCAACTGGTCCAAGTCGGACCGAAAAATCGTCGTGCCGGTTATTTTTGTCTTAAACCTTACCCTGTAAAAACCATAGTGGTAAAAGAGAGAGAGAGAGAGAGAGAGAGAGAGAGAGAGAGAGAGAGAGAGAGAGAGAGAGAGAGAGAGAGAGAAAGAGAGAGAGAGAGAGAGAAAGGGGGGTGTAATAAAAAAAGCTGGCTGGCTGCCACTTGGACTGGCTCATGTCCTGCTGACCAACATGCTGGAAATCCTCAAATTCTCCGTGGCAGTTGGACCGTATGGCTCACTGGGCTGTCAGCTTATTGCTCCCCTTTTCTGGTATTTATTCTTACACAATTAATTTTTTTTTCAAATTAATTTTCCTTTGGCTAATACTTCCTCGTAAATTCTGCTGTCAGCGCCTCCGCTGACTGGAAGATATCACTGCTATATACCAGGGAAAATTAAATGGTTTAGCTAGTTGGAAGTTAGTTGATGGGTTAGGAATAATATCGCCTTCCACTATTCAATCTTTCAGAGTCAGGTTGACGGTAGTGTCAGTCATCACCAGACTACCATATTCAACCCAGTTTTGATATCTTCGTTGGGGATATAATACCACCCTGTAGCGTATAGCTCTAATCGTAGTTTAATCTTTTCAATTTAATTAGACAAAGTCACAACAGGAGCTGGCTCAGCACTATGATTAACATTTTTACGTAAGAATCAAGTAACAGATAGTTAATCACTCTGTTTCATTGTTTTCATTTGCACTTCTCTTAGTATTTGTTCTGGTTAAGTTTTTGTTCATTTGTTTTAATGTGTTTATTGGTTTAGTTTTCTTATCTTAGTTTAATTTCATCTTAATTTTTTCTTATGAAATTCCCTCAGTCAACTTTATTTTGTTGCTGCTGTGTCATATTTGTTTTAGCAGGATTTTAATGGATAAAGTAGGAAGATCATTTTTTTTATTGTATTGTAAGCATTCTTATTGTTTGAAGATGAAAACGTATCGTTCAAAAAAACATGTTTGGCTAAATATTTTTCAGTTAATTTATCACTTATGCAGCATATGGGAATCTTTTCTACAAGATTGATGGACTGAACACATCGACTCCAGGCTGAGGGACTGATTACCTCATACTCCTCCTCTCCTTACGCCTTCCTCTTTGTATTGGACTGATGAAGCCACTGTGTGGCGAAACGTTTCCTGAAAAAAAGATTCCCATATGCTGCATAAGTGTCTCAATCTTCAACTTGTCGGTTTTTCAAACCATTCATCAAAACTGTCATTTATTCACTTATTTTCTTGAATTAATTTCCATTTCAGGCTCTGGAAGGCACTAAATTAGAATAGGCAGCAAGATGGAATACGTGATATTTAATCGCTTCGATTCCAGTTCCAGTCCCAGTTTGATTAGCCGATATAGTTCCGGCCCGGGTCTTGTCTATGAGGCGACCCGACGTTGGCTCCATGTTCGAGGGAGTTTTGTAACATCCTCGATATATCTTGAGGCGAAGTCTTACCTTGGGAAGAAACTTCGATACCGTTCCTCTATTGCCAATGTAAACAAAAATGTGTATTTCTGGCTTCAACAACTTTGTATCTTATCTTGTTATCCGAGGATGTATTACTATGTCTCCTGACACTGGTCTGAGTCTTAACTAACGCTGGTGTACCTCTCCTGGGTTTTTAAGTTAAAAAATATATTATTATTATTATTATTATTATTATTATTATTATTATTATTATTATTATTATTATTATTATTATCACGGGGGATAATAATAATATATTTTTATTTAGCTCCTGCATGGGTGGGGATTAAAGGCATTCAGGCTCAATTCAGGGAACTGGAGCACAGATCCAATTCCCTAGATCAAGAGCCCCTCACCAGCATCAAGGAGCCTCGCTTCAGGGGAGAATAAAATATAGATTACATTAAAAGAGGTTACTTACTATTTTATTGCCTGCCTGGTTGTGCGTATTTACCGTTTTGTGATTGTATGGTCGAATATAGGTTCCGAGCCTCTTCTGCTGCGTCCACTGGAACTGCTGGTGATATCACAACTACTGCTAGGATATGTTAGGTTAGGTGAGATTCTTCAGAAAACAGAAGTGTTTCCCGACGCGGGTCTTAGATGATGACCCGCCGTTGGAGCTTGTGGTTATCTGGCCGATGCCTTCCGCTGGCTTATTGGTCCACCCCTTTAAAAATTATGGTCATAGTTATAACCATTTAGCAAGGCACTTATTACTGCTTGGGAAATATCATAACTACTCTTAAAAGAATGTAAGGAATTTGTCTCCATTTTCTCATAAATTGATGCATTTTTAACGACTTCCTGACATTCCAAATGGCTCAGCTTTTTTCTCTTTTCCTAGTCCTTACATGTCGGATTCTCCCAATATAACTTGCTAATTTCTTTAAATATTTTTAACGTCATAATCATATCTAGTTCTCTTCTCAAAAGTTATCAGGTTCAGTATTTTCAGCCATTTCTGATGATTAATGATGATAATGACTGATGACGGAAGATGATAAAATTGCAGAATTGCTGCAAGTTTGGGTAAACGATATACTGTAACTTTTTTTGTAAATCACCTGGATATACCGAGTAATGCAAACCGGGTAAACTCAGACTAAGTCTACTTAATTTTATTAAAATTATACAAATGAAGTGATACTTTAATAGGACTTTAAATTTAATACAATTCGTGCGTCAAGTTCCCCTTTCATAGTTCTGAGATTTATCTGGTTGCATACATCTGATTTTTTTCTTATTTTCTGCAAGTGTCTGATTCGTTGAGAGATTTACGCTGAGGTCGCTTAATATGTCTTTAATGTTTGTGTATAAAATCTCGAACGCCGACTTTTGCTTGTTTCGCATTTTAGAGGAAATTATGAAATTATGGTGCTATTGTGTACCTCAAGTGGTAGCTTTTGTGTGATATCTCCATGTCCTTTGTTTTCATTAGTATTTAAAGCTGAGCATCACCTAGGCTGTACTGTGAGACATTTTCAATCTGCCTGACCTTGTGCAGATTTATATTAAACTCCATAACTCAATCAGCTGTCTTTTATCCCTTTCCCAAATTTTGCATTAGCCGGGCTCGATCATTTCTGAGAGGTTGTTTATATATATATTAGGAACAGTAATGGCGCCTTTTTTTCCCATACTCATCCTTCAATGTTACTCCGTAGTTTTTAAGGCACCTCCTGAACCAGAGGAATAGTTTACCTTTTATCGTTGCCATTTAGTCCCTGATGTTACCAGATCGAAAGCTTTCTTGCAATCCTGAAAGATGCAGTTCACCCCTCCTTTTTTTTATTTTTATTCTGTGACACTGTAATATTACTTAAGTTCGTATGGCAGGAGTTTTTCTCTTTGTTATCTCTGACAAATCTTGTTCTGTCCAAGAGTCAGGAATTCCAATGTTTTCCATACGATCTTCTCAAAAATTATGGATACAATGCATATCGGCAAAAAATCCAATGCCTCCTAAGCGTACCCTTCTTTATATATGGGGACTACTTTGCCGTTTATCTATTAGTCTAACAGTTGCCCTATCTTGAGCGACTGGTTGAAGATTTTTCACTATAGGGCTCTGTTCCTTATTCCAGTGCCACTGAGAAATGTTGATTGGTTCAGTTATTTGATTATATTCATGGCCTTTAGTAGCTTCGTCACTCATTTATTCATTGTTCAGAAGTTATCTAACCACTGTTAATATGCCCTGACCCTCTTATTTTCTGGTTGCTCCCCGCAGTCTTTTGCAAAAACTTGGTCGAATTTTCTGCCAAGTTGCTTTCATACTCCCCAGTAAATTCTCCACCATCCTTCTACAATCTTATCATTGTCTCATTAACAGTTATGAAGCCACTTTTGTTTCGTTTTAGCTTCTGATGTTATAACTTTTTCGAACTGTCCCGTTTTCTTTGAATCCTCACTTAGGCTTTCCTAGGTTTGCTTATTTCACCTTTCCTGTTTATTTTCACCAGCGTCTTTCACAGTCACTTTCACTTCTCATATTTTCTGCATGCCTGTGAGTGTGTACGGAGAATGAAAACTGTTTTCAGACTGGCAAGCTGATTATGAAAAAAATCTTACACGACTAGCATCCATATTTATAGGACCTCATAATGGTCCTTGGAAAATCTGCCTTTCTAAGGGGACGGTGGAGGTGTGGGTTTAAGGGGTGAACGGGAAAAGGGATGATTTGGAACACCATATGTGCAACAGTTATGTATATTTATTCCGAAACGTTTCGCATACACAGGCGGCTTCTTCAGTCGAATACAGAAGAGGCAGTAGAAGCGGTAGAGATGCATAGGCTATGTAATCAGTCCATCACCCTCGATATTATAACGCACTATCATATTTAACACTAAAATATCCTTCTCACCTTTGAGTTTAACTCATCCTACTAATGTTTCACGTGGTATTGCTTCTATTAATCCCAGGTCTACTTTTGTTAATTCATTTTCATTCACCCATATGCTTGCTTGCTGGCTCTCTCGTTTGCTCACTCGGTCTTTCGCTTGCTCACTTACTTGTTCACTAGCTCGCTTGCTTGCTCACTCGGAGAGCTATTCCAATAGAGCTGTCACACGTTCACCTTGCAAAGGTGCCAGAGATTAAGTTGCATCCGCAGAGTCATGCCCACCTTTCAGGGCTCTTTGAAATAAATGTTGATAATAAGTTTTCCCTAAACATTGCTAACAACGCGGGAACTATATAGGGCGGAATTTGTGTAGTTTATTGATACGAAGAGGTTGTTGATACGAAGTGCGAGGAGTATGTGGGGAGTTAAACAACGCCTAAAGGAGATGCTAGAAGGAGGGGAAGCAGGGCAAAAGAGATGTGGTAACTGTTAGGGGTGCTGGTGGTAACTGGGTCAAAAGCAGAGATGTCTGCAAGTGCTGATGGTGATAATGACTGCTAGGAATGATGGGTGCAGTGACTGCTAAAAGTGGGTGGTGGTGATTGAGTGTGGTGGTGGGTAGTAGTGACTGACATGAATGATGGTGGGGGGTGGATACTGTTAGAAGAAATTTTGACTTCTAGAGGATGGTGGTGACTGCTAGGGGTGATCTTGAATGGTGGTGCCTGATAAACGCAGTGGTGGAGAATACTACGAGTTGTGGGATAAGATTTACGCTTTGGTTAAAATGTCATTATTTTCTGTCATAAAAACCTGGGTTGAACAATGGATATCTGGTTAGTACCATGCCAGTTGTTGTGCATGTGTGTAATTTATTCTGGTTAGGTGGCCAGCTTCGTGTCCTTAGCTTGAAGAAACAGGTGACCAGAGTAACAATGTGGATACTTTGACATTGGTGACTGGAGCAGCTAAAATTAGCCCAGTTTAGCGGAAAGGTATCTGAAGTGTATTTCATAGCCTCAGGCATGAGAGAGAGAGAGGGGGGGGAGGGGAAGGATATAAAGAGTAGTGTAGACACGTTCTCTCTCAAAACTCTCACTATTACACGAGATTCAAATTGGGACAAAAGACACGGTATAAGGGTTCTCTCGCCATGGAAACCTTGTAGGTACTCACTTGTGATATATTCCCTAGTGTCTGTTTATATATAATATTCCCCGTCCCTGCGGTATAAATATATAATTATTTATGTTCTGTATTCGCGAAGTAATTAATAATAACTCTAAGACACTATAAAGAAACTTTATCGTTTACAGGTCTAGCTCATCCATAGGATGTTGTGTCATTGTTCCCGGCATTATTTTAGTGTAAGAAGAATACAGGTGACGGCAGCCTTTGGTGATAAGTGAGAGGACACACACGGTGACCAGGTCATTGTCCTCATCGCCTCCGAGCCGTGTGGACGAGCTGCGCAGACGCTCCTGTTTGAGTTTGTTTTTGCGCAGTTTACCTGATTGAGCTGCCCCTAGCGTTGGTTGGTGGAAACTTTATTTTCTCCAACATGGCGCTGAATAGCAGAAGAAGAATCAACACTGTCTGCATTGAGATGATCCGTGGTGCTGTCACGGGATCCAACATGGATTTATTATTACCAGCGATCATTCGCGATACCTATGGTATAGCAAATGAGGAGATAAGTGGTGTCGCACTCAATGGAACGACAAGAATCTTCGTTAAAATGACGTCTGCACGAGTCTACGAGGCGGTGGTCGACAAGTATCAGGAGACCATCATACCGGTTAATACAGCTGTGTCGGTGAGACTCCATGATGTATCTCGACATTACACTTGGGTGAAAATAAGGAATGTGCCTTTTGAGGCGACTGATTTTGATATTACCAGTGAACTGCGTACTTATGGGACGGTTCACGTAGCCACAGCAGGGAGATGGGCAACTGGACCGTATGCAGGTGCGCTGGAAGGTACATATACTGTTAAAATGACTCTTCGACACCCTATTCCTTCATATGTTGTGTTGAAGGAATTACGGACTCAAGTCTATGTAACGTATGCGGGGCAACAACGTACGTGTCGGCTATGTGGGTCATATGACCACATCGCGGCGCAGTGTGGGAAACGAAGTGGGTACCCGGCACAACAGCAACGGCAACAGCAGCCAGTGGGCGAGGTAGGCGATGAGCGAGAACAGTCTCTTGCTACACCGCCCCAACAACGGTTGTCATGGAGTGAGGAGGTGGACAAAGAAAAGGAGCTCGAATCGCCAGTTGTAACGCTACAAGGAGAATCTCAGTCATTGGACATACATAAGGTTTTTGAGGAGAGACTACCTAATATGGGTGAAGAAGTGGCGGCGTCTTTGGTAAAGGCGTTGGATGACTTGTTAGAGGAATCGGTCCTAGATCAGGTGGAAGACCCAGGCTTAGTTCTGGGGACGGCTGTGAATGAAGGTATGGCAGGAGATGACGGTTTGTCGACGAGAGAGAGTAAAGGATTGAAGGTGCATGCAGTAGAGGTGGAGGTGCATCAGGACGGTGCTTCAGATGTCAAAATGCAGGTGGAGGGCGGGACACGAAAGAGGACTGCAGCATCATCGGATTCTGATGATGTGCTCACTCCTGCCCAACGCCCTGGGAAAAAGTCTTGGGTGGAGGTACAGCAGAGAGGGAATGGTGAACCCAAGGATCAAGGGATTGCAAAGGTGATTCCCAATAAAGGGGGGAGGGACAGAGGTGCTGCAAAACGAACTGGGGTAAAGTCAATGCCGGGGACAAAAGGAAAACCCATTTGTTGAATTCAAGTGTTTTACTATAAATATTAACGGGTTGAGAGCTGAGAGGAAGCTTAAGTGGTTTAATGAGTATTTGGTGCGACTTGGTGTGGATGTGGTATTCTTACAGGAACATAATTTTAGGCCTGGTTATGAGTTGGATATGAGTGGTTATAATGTGTACATGGAACATGCGACACGTTTGAAAGGTGGGGCTGCCATTTTGGTAAAGGAAACTAGCCCGTTTATAATAAGGCGTAGTGAAGGGGGGGAGGGGAGGGTAATTAGAGTGGATGGAACCTGGGGTAGGGTTCCCATTAGTTTAGTATGTGTATATGGCCCGGCTGAGGGTGACGTGAGTATTAAAACTAAATTTGTTCGGGACGTACTGGTCTATTTTTTACGTGGTTTACCGAATGTTGCAATAATAGGCGGAGATTGGAATTGCGTGATACGTCGTAAAGATGTGGAGCCTAGAGGTGCGGGGTGTTGTTTGGGTATATTGGGGGATATATTGACCGGGGTGGGGTTAAAGGATGTGTGTGGGGGGGAGGGATGGTAGAGCATACCTTCATTAAACGAGGTTATGCGGCGAGGTTGGACCGAATGTACGTGCCTTGTGCGGTTACTGTGCGGAGGGTGAATGTGATAGATGTGTTGATAGAGGAGTTGTAATAGATGTGGATATTGAGGGTGTACCTCGGAGGGGTCCATCATTTTGGAAATTGAATGTAAAGTTATTAAAGGAAGAGGATAGTCTTTTGTCTTTTGGACATATGTGGGATCGTTTAGTGGTAGAAGCACCAGGGGATGTTGCCATGGTTAATTGGTGGGAAACGATAGCTAAAAAACGTATTAAGGAATATTATATTAATCGAGGGACGAGATATAATCAGTTACAATACGGTTTTCAAAAATATTTAGAGGGGCAGTTGCGCGAATGTTATGCACAAATTAATGCTAATTATCCTGTTATTGAAATTGAAAGTTTGAAGGAAAATATCCGGAATTTACAAAATGAGAGGTTTGATGGGGAAAGGCTTAAGGGCGGGATTGAGGAGGTTTTGTGGGGAGATCGGCCGTCGGCGTGTGTGTTGCGGAGTCAACACACACGTCGCAAGGCAATGGAGTTAATGGGGTTGAATGTTCAGGTAGGTATGCAAGGGTATAAAGTGGACCAGGTGTTGACGACGACTGAGGGTATGAGTGGGTATATTGATGCTTGGGTTAAGTTGAAAACGCAAAGTGTGGGAATAAGCGAAATAGCATTACAGTCAATTGGAAGGTTTGTGCAGTGTGAGTTGACAGAGCATGATCGATTCGTTTTGGAAGGGCCGATAACGGAGTGTGAGACATGGGAAGCTTTATCCGGGGCGCAATTAGGTAAGGCACCAGGAATTGATGGGTTGCCCAGTGACTTTTATCTTCAAAATTGGAGCGTTTTAAAAGGGTTTTTGGTAAGATTATTCAATATCCTTAAGCGGGATCGGGTTTTAGGGGCACAGCAACGGATGGCTGTGGTCGTTCTAGTGCCTAAAGGTGAGCCATTAACAGTCAAAGACTATCGTGCTATTTCGTTATTGTGTGGTGATTATAAGATTTTTGCAAGAATTTTAGCTAACAGAATAAAAAAGGTCCTGGGTAAAGTGATTGATAAGGGACAATATGGGGTGCCGGGAAGATCTATGTATGACGGGCATGGGTTGATTAGAAGTTTTATTGAAGAAAGAGTAAAATTGGGAGGGGGGGGGGGTGTTGGCTATAGATTGGGAGGCGGCATATGATAGTGTAGAAAGGGAAGCGTTATGGAAGATTATGAGATGGCAGGGGTTTGGAGAGGAAATTATATCATGGGCCAAATTAATGTATCAAGATGCATCCTTGCGGGTGCAGGTAAATGGAAGGTTAGGAGAACAAATTCAGATGAGAAGGGGTCTACGTCAAGGTTGTCCCCTTTCACAAATATTTTTTGCGTGTTTACAGGATCCCTTTTATAGAGGAATTAGGGTCTTATTGGCAGCAAATGGGGTTTGTGACGAAAGGGGTGGGGGAGCTGGCATTGTTGGATATGTTGATGACACAACGATTTTAGTAAGTGGTAACAGGGATTTGCCTCGGGTGGAAAAGTTAGTAAACGTTTTTGAAAAGGCTTCTGGCATGTCAATTAATAAGGAGAAAACGAAGTATATGGATCTTGCGGGTGGGTTAAGCAAGGAATGTGAAGTAGTTGAAAGGTGGAAAAAGGTGGACCAATTACTGATATGTGGGATCGTTTATGTAAGTGATATCAAGTTAGCACAACAAATAAATTCAGTGCGTATTGTAGATGGTGTACTGAAGCGCATCAGTGGTTTACGAGCTGCACACTTAACTTTGCATCAGAGAGTAATTACAACGAATGTCCTAATTATATAGTAAACTTTGGCATGTAGCAGCAATATATCCGATACTTCGTAGTGAGATACAAAGGTTACAAAAGCGCGTTTTTAGATTCATTTGGAGTACTGGAAGCGAATGGTTAGGTAGAGCGGTTGTCACACTCCCGGCTGGCCGAGGAGGGCTGGGTCTTATAGCTGTTGAAAAGAGGATTATGAGTGTGTATTTGAAACGTAGTTATAAGCGGGAGGGGGGGGGGCGAGGGAAGGCGGACTTCATAAGATACGTCAGGATATGCAACGGTGGTGGGTGGGTAGGGAGTTCATAATAGGTGAGGCAATGTTACGGGTCATCATAAACATGAGCGATCCTTCACATATTAAATTGGGAAACCTTGATGGGGTGGAAGGTAAGGCAATGGTAGCAGTGGTAGAAGGGGGTTATCCGATGTATGATTGGCGTAATATCTGGGGGCGTTTGAACAAATTACGTTTAAAACCTAAAGTACGAGAAGTTATGTATAGATTTTTACATGGGATCTTACCGTCTGGAATGGTTTTATTCCATAAGAGAATAAGGGAGGATGGGATATGCAAGGCTTGTGGTGGATGGGAGACTGTTTTCCATATGGTGTATTTTTGCGAATGTATTGAACTAATAAGGGTTTGGTTGGGTAAGGTAATAAGGTTAGTGGGAGGGGGGGGGTTGCAGGTGTTGAGGGTTTTAAGCTTAGACATAGGTGGGGTGAATCAAATGGTAGAGAATGCGGTAGGGTATATAATTACGGATTATATTTATATGTCTTGGGCTATGAGAGGGGCGAACGTGTGTGAAAGAATTAATGCGTTAACAGCAACTTTTTATAGGACAAAGTGTAGGAATAAGGAGGTGTATGGGGGGAGATGGGAGAGGGATTTTAGTGAGGGTTATAGGAATTTCACATTACGGGATTTACGGGAGTTGAAAGGCAGGTAAGGGGGATGAAATGGGCTGGTTTCCTAGAATGGGCGGTAGCATGATGAGTTTGATGAATGTTATATGAGGTATGTCTGGGGTGCAATTTTAACATTATAGTTCTGAGTGTTTCAAGTACAATACAGTTATATTTGGAATTGTTTACTTATAACTCTGTATGTGTATGTGTGTATGTATATACATGTGTATGTGTGTATGTATGTATATATGTGTATGTGTATGTGTGTATATGTATGTATATGTATATGTATATATATGTATATGTATATGTATATATATATATATATATATATATATATATATATATATATATGTATATATATATATATGTATATATATGTATGTGTATGTATGTTTACTTTCTTGTATATACCATTAATGGTTTTTCTCATGAATATTTTCAATGATATTCAATACATATTTTCTATGCGTATTTATGATTTTGATACAATGTGTAAATGTCAAAATGGCTTTTTATGTTTCAGTTTAATTTACACTGTATTTTTGTAAGCACAATTGATTTGGTGCCAATAGAAGCATAGTGTGTTTTGATATATTTGGGTATTGTTTTTCTTTTTAATTTGTCTAGATGGTGGCAATACTATGTATGTAGTTTAAGAGTTTTACGAACCTTGAAGTTGTAAGAATGGATGAATTATTTGTGGTTGAGTTGACGTAATATTATAACTGACGTTGGAAGTGATTGTGTTCAGTTTGACAATATACTTTATATAGTTATTTATATGTATGTACATGAATGGTAAATTGAAATCTGATTTTTAAAGGTGAAGAGTGGGTTTTCCTTTTTTGTTTTTTTTTCTTTATGGTAATACAAGGTTGTATCATGTACACCAACGAATATGGTTAGAGGTATGTGGTAAAATTTTCGTGTTGATTAGACATTTATAATACAGATGGAATACTAGGCTTAGGTTAGGGTAAATTTATGATAATTGTGGAATGTTCTTTGATTCAAACTGCTCTTTATTATGCAAATTGGGTAGAATGTTTCTACGTATGGCATTACTGAAAAATGTTGAGCTAAATCTAATTGTAGGTACGATGTATAATGTACATGTGCACACCTGGGCGAGCAGCTGCGCGGACCGTGCAGTTCTCATGGACCTGTATGGTCGGTGTAGGTTTCGCTTGGAGGTGTTCTTGACATCATTGGTTAATTATCCTATATTTCTTTCCGTGCTCTGAGCAGAAGGAATTTAGTCTGTAACGAAATAATGAAAGTATACTTGTATTTTATTATTCTAGTATAAATTAAGAGCAAGGATGATTAATTTGAGGAAGAGTTAATATAGGTTGGCATGTTTTTACGAAAGTTAACTTATCCACATGTATCTAGTATAGGACAGTTTTAAGCTTCGGTATCTGATTTTATATGTAGGTTATAGTGGTCATATTTGTTATATTGTTATGTTATTCGTTACTGTTTCAATATCTAATGTAACGTTTTTTCAGTTATTGTTCATATATTGTCATCTTTATGGTTTTTCCTTTTGTCTATTGTCTATTTGTTGGTTTTAAATAAAATATATATAAAAAAAAAAAAAAAAAAACGCAGTGGTGGAGAATACTACGAGTTGTGGGATAAGATTTACGCTTTGGTTAAAATGTCATTATTTTCTGTCATAAAAACCTGGGTTGAACAATGGATATCTGGTTAGTACCATGCCATTAATGGTACTCACGACATACTGATTTAGATACCCAGTTGTTGTGCATGTGTGTAATTTATTCTGGTTAGGTGACCAGCTTCGTGTCCTTAGCTTGAAGAAACAGGTGACCAGAGTAACAATGTGGATACTTTGACATTGGTGACTGGAGCAGCTAAAATTAGCCCAGTTTAGCGGAAAAGGATCTGAAGTGTATTTCATAGCCTCAGGCATGAGAGAGAGACAGGGGGGGGGGAGGGGAAGGATATAAAGAGTAGTGTAGACACGTGTTCTCTCTCAAAACTCACTATTACACGAGATTCAAATTGGGACAAAAGACTCAAGGTATAAGGGTTCTCTCGCCATGGAAACCTTGTAGGTACTCACTTGTGATGTATTCCCTAGTGTCTGTTTATATATAATATTCCCCGTCCCTGCGGTATAAATATATAATTATTTATGTTCTGTATTCACGAAGTAATTAATAATAACTCTAAGACACTATAAAGAAACTTTATCGATTACAGGTCTAGCTCATCCATAGGATGTTGTGTCATTGTTCCCGGCATTAGTTTAGTGTAAGAAGAATACAGGTGACGGCAGCCTTTGGTGATAAGTGAGAGGACACACACGGTGACCAGGTGTTGTCCAGGATGTTAGTATGGAGTAACCAGGTTTGCAACGGATGGACCTGCAGACGCAGCCAGGAGTGAAAGGATTCTGCAGCTCTGAAAGATGTTTTTTTTTTATTATATGGCTTAAACACAGTAACAGGGATAAAGCAAGACAAGGAGTGTGTTTCCCTTGACCGGGTGTGGGTGACGCAGAGAACACATTATAATTTTACCTTTGATGAGTTCCGAGAGTTTTTCCCTCTTCAAGGGGGGCTCCTTGGCGTGGTGAAGAGGCTCTTGGTCTGAGGAATTAGACCTATCGGTCTTCTTCCTCAGACCGAACCTAATTACCCCCCAATCTCCCCTCCCCTATCCCATCCTCCCCATCCTCCCCTTTTTCCTTTCCTCCTCCTCCTCCCCACTCCTCCCTTTTGCCCTTCCTCTTTTTGTCCTTTGGGATTTCTCCCACAGGCGCGCTAGTTCCTGGGTAGGAGAAAGGATACCGGGGTCCATCCCATTCCGTTGAGGTTCTTAGCGGTGGCGTAGTTTGCCGTGGAATCTGGATCGCCTGGGGATGTCCCGATCCCTCTCCGGTATCCCGGAGTAGCTTTGGGTGTCTTTCGGGCGACGAGTGTATCTCTGGAAGCCACCTTTCGGATTCCGGGGGTGGTGGCCGAAGGAGGTATGCTTTGTGGCGGATATCCGGCCGCCCTCTCTTTTGTCCACCGAGGTAGCTCGGCAGATGTGAGGTTGCTATCCCGGATTGTTAGTTTACTAGCATGATGGGTAGGGTATGGCACGGGTTCCATGCTGCATCTGCGCTACTTGCGGTGCTGAGGTCCTCTTGGGCGCGGAGGGAGATTTCTGGCCCTTTCATTCCTCCTAGGACCTATCCCTCCCCGGTCCCCCCTTTTTTTTTCTTTTTTTTATTTTTATTTTCTTTTCTTCTTTCTTTTTTTTTCTTAAAAACAAAAAGAAAGAAGTAACCTAACCATGGCAGCCCTAGTCCATGAACCTGGTACCCCCGGGCCCCTTCTTGATACCGCACCCCGTTCTGACCCCGCCTCGTCTTTGGACCACTCTTCAGACATTCCTCATGCCTCTGTACCTATTGCCGGTGCTGTTTCCTCACCCGCTTCAGGTACTGAGGCCTCGACTGACTCCTTCGATTTATCAGACCTTCGCTCTCCTCTGACTATGCTTCCGGCCTCTCCCTCTACGGTGCGGCAATTTTCAAATCGCCGACCCGTTCCACGTCGGACCAACTCTGGTCCCACGCCTAAACGTCAACGACAATTACCTGCTGATGATACTTCTCCACCTTCACCTTCTCGTTCTTCTCAGAAACGATCGACACGTCCTTCACTACCTTTCCACGCTCAGTTTCAGACTGAACAGTGGACTAAATTCTTCACTTTACGACCAACTTCCTCTACTGCCTATCTTTCTGACCATAGTATTGGCAAGGCACTCCTACGCCATGTTGGTAAAGATATTTCTTTTCATGCTCTTAAGAGCGGTACGCGCATCATTACCGTACAGAATGCTACCCAGGCTCGTGAGCTCTCTCGTCTTTCCCATATAGATACTGTTCCTGTCACCCTTGAAAAACATCATTCCCTCAATTCTTGTAGTGGTACCGTCATTCTGCCCCATACCATAGTTCAACAAAATTTCCAGACATGTGGCACCGACATTCTAGAACAGCTGGAACTCCAAGATCTCCCAATCCTCAAGGTAGACACTTACGTTCTTCCTGCCCGTGGGCGGAGACGATACCCTAGCAATGTGGCTCGTTTAACTTTTGACAGCCGAGAACTCCCATCCTCAGTTTATATAGCAGGACATCGGTTACAAGTTCGAAAGGTGATCCCTACACCACAACAGTGTAGAAATTGCTGGCGATTTGGCCATCCAGCGAAATATTGCAGATCTATCGCCGAATGCCCAGTCTGTGGTGCCGATGACCATTCTAATACGTCTTGCAATCGATCTCCCTCTTGCCTTAACTGTCATGAGGCTCACCCTTCGTACTCTCGCCGTTGTCAGGTCTATTTAAACGAGCGGGAAATCCGTTACCTCAAAGAGACAGAAGGTCTCCCTTATGCCATGGCAGTTTCTCATCTCCGCCTCCAAGGGAGACTCCCACGTGTTTCTTATTCCCGTGTTTCAAAACGTCCCCCCACTTCTGGTATCCCATCTTCTACACCCACCTCTGTGGTTACCTCTCCCATAATCACTCCTGTATCTAATCCTTTTGCTGTCCTCGGCTCAGACGTCCCTACTTCAACGCCTCAGTCTAATCTCGCTTCTTCGAGTTCTCTCTTACAAGCCTCAGTATCGACGAGACCTCGTACGACACCTCCTCCCAATCGTCCCTCTACTTCTCAAAAGTCAAAAAAAGGTCCGGTAACACCTCCTACCCATCTTCCACCTCCTCATTTTACCCTCCCTGTCTCTGTCCCTAGTTCTTCCCCTCTCACTGGCTCAGTTACAAGTGCAGAGGTTCACCCTCCTCCTCGTAATGTACCTTCCTCCCCTGTTCCCTCCCAAGTTTCTTCCTCTTCTGCCACCTCCCAGGTTCCTGTCTCTTCTGTCCCCTGCCACGCTTCTCCAGTTCCCTCCACCCTTTCGCCCCCCCCTACCTTGGTACAGTCCAATACAGTTCCAATCTTTACTCATCCTCCCCCTACCATTCCCAATATTGTCTCCCATACGACATCTCTGAATTCCGAAACACTTGAAGCAATCTCTGAATATATTGCAGAGACCAAACCATCAATGGACACTGATCCACCTTCCGCTCTTTCTCTCTCCTCTGCTCCATCTGCGCAACTCCTTTCTTCACAGCGCACCGTTCCTTCGCTGCTTGAACATTTTCCACTGCCTCCGCATGTGGACTTTTCTAACCCTTCTAGTCCGTAGGAACCCTTACCTGCGGATTTCAAGTATCTTTATCATTGCCAATCATGGCCTTTTTACAGTGGAATATACGCGGCCTCAGGGGTAATCGGGGTGAGCTTCAGATGTTACTCTCCCAGTTTGCCCCTGTTGGTGTTTGCTTACAGGAACCAAAATTACACTCTGCTGTTATTTCTCACATCTCAGGCTATAATTTATTGTATTCTTCAGATCCTTTTCCTGATGGGACCTTTAATGAAAGTGCCCTTCTTCTCCGCACTGATATTCCGTACCATCAGCTATTTGTTCATACTTCGCTGCATTACACAGCAGCCCGTATCCACTTACATAGGTGGTATACGCTCTGTTCTTTATATCTCTCTCCTTCTCGGGCATTATCTATTCCGGATTTTGCCTTCCTTGTTTCGTCATTACCACCACCGATTCTGTTACTTGGTGATTTTAATGCCCACCATTTCCTCTGGGGGGGGTCTCACTGTGATTCCCGTGGAATTCAGTTAGAGGCTTTTCTTGCCACCCACCCCCTCCATGTTTTAAATACAGGTACTCACACCCATTTTGATCCTCGGACTCATACTCTCTCTTGCATCGATCTCTCAGTTTGCTCTTCCTCCGCCGCATTAGACTTCACTTGGTCTGTTCTCCCGGACTTACATGACAGTGATCATTTCCCAATCATTCTTACTTCCCCTTCATATTCGCCACCTCTTCGCACCCCACGCTGGCAATTTAATCGGGCAAATTGGAACCTTTACTCACACCTGACTGTTTTTAAAGAGGTTCCTTCTTCGTCCTCCATCGATGAGCTTTTACACCTCTTCTCGTCCTCCGTTTTCACCGCAGCTTCTCATTCTATACCCCAAACTTCGGGCAGGCATTCTCAGAAATGCGTGCCTTGGTGGTCTCCTGCTTGTGCTCGTGCAGTACGTTTGAAACGCGCTGCATGGGGCAGGTACCGGTACAATAGAACCACAGAGCGACTCCTTGATTTTAAACAGAAGCGTGCGATCGCTCGCCGTGTCATCCGTGACGCTAAACGCACTTGCTGGCGAGATTATGTCTCCACCATCACCTCTGCTTCCTCTATGAGTGCAGTCTGGAAAAAAGTACGAAAACTGAGTGGTAAATATTCTCCTGACCCGGCTCCTGTTCTGCGGGTTGCCGGTGTTGATATAGCAAACCCACTAGATGTTGCCAATGAAATTGGCAATCATCTGGTCCGTATTTCTCAGGGACTCCATCTATGCCCCTCATTTCTTTCCTCAAAGTCTGCCAGAGAGTTAGCACCCTTGGACTTTTCTTCTCTCAGAGAAGAACAGTATAATGTGCCTTTTACACTTCAAGAACTGGAGGCAACACTCTCAGCTTGTCGATCATCGGCAGCTGGGCCCGACGACATTCATATTCGTATGCTACAACATTTACATCAGTCAGCCCTTGCAGTCCTATTACGCCTTTACAATCTTATTTGGTCACAAGGAGTTCTTCCACAGCTGTGGAAATCCGCCATTGTTCTCCCTTTCCGCAAACCAGGCACTACGGGACATGAAACCTCCCACTATCGTCCCATTGCTCTTACCAGTGCAGTTTGCAAAGTAATGGAACGCCTAGTAAATAGACGTTTAGTGTGGTATTTAGAGACACACAACAGTCTCTCCACTCGTCAATATGGCTTTCGTAAGGGACGTTCTACCATAGACCCCTTACTACGCTTGGATACGTATGTTCGTAATGCCTTTGCGAATAACCACTCAGTTATTGCCATATTTTTTGACCTTGAGAAGGCATATGACACAACTTGGAGGTATAATATTTTAGCCCAAGCCCACTCCTTAGGCCTTCGAGGCAATCTACCATCCTTCCTTAAGAACTTTTTAACTGACAGGCATTTCCGTGTTCGGGTTAATAATGTGCTCTCCCCGGACTTTATCCAAGCTGAAGGTGTCCCCCAGGGATGTGTTCTGAGCACAACACTTTTTCTCCTTGCTATTAATGATTTGGCCTCTAGTCTTCCATCAAATATTTGGTCATCACTCTATGTTGATGACTTTGCTATTGCCTGTGCAGGCGCTGATTGTCACCTCCTTACAGTTTCTCTCCAACATGCAGTCGACCGTGTTTCCAATTGGGCCACCACACGTGGGTTTAAATTTTCCAGCACTAAAACCCACCAAATCACTTTCACTAGACGCTCTGTCATCTCCGATCATCCTTTGTACCTCTATGGCTCCCGTATCCCTGAACGTGATACAGTCAAGTTTCTGGGCCTTCTCTTTGATCGTAGGTTATCCTGGAAACCTCACATTACCTCTCTGAAGGCAACTTGTCACAGCCGGCTGAACCTTCTTAAAACCCTTGCTCATCTTTCGTGGGGAGCTGATCGTCGAACCCTCCTTCGCCTACATTCCACCCTTATTTTATCGAAACTTGATTATGGTGACCAGATCTATTCAGCGGCATCTCCTGCTACTCTCTCTAGCCTTAACCCCATTCATCACCAAGGATTACGTTTATGCCTTGGTGCTTTCCGCTCTTCCCCTGTCGAGAGCCTCTATGCAGAAGCGAACGTTCCATCCTTATCCGATCGCCGTGATGCCCATTGCCTGCGCTACTATGTACGCTCTCATGATCTCCGCAATCCTTCCATTTATAGAATGGTCACTGATATTAGTAGACATTCTTTATTTGTTCGACGCCCCTGTTTACTCCGTCCCTTCTCTCTTCGCCTTCATTCGCTCTTGTCTTCTCTTCAACTACCACCTTTCTATGTACATGTAGCATCTCACTTTTCCCTACCCCCCTGGGAAGTTCCAGCTGTTCGAGTCTGTTCTTTCTCCCTCCCTTGCTCGAAAGCCCAACTGTCTACGGTCGCTTCCCGCTCTCTTTTTCTTGACCACTTTCACTCTCATTCTCATGCCATTGCTGTGTACACAGATGGCTCTAAGTCTTCTGACGGCGTAGGATTCGCAGCAGTGTTTCCGGACAGCGTCGTACAAGGGCATTTACTATCTTCGGCTAGTATTTTTACTGCTGAATTATATGCCATCCTTACAGCACTTATCCGTATTGCATCTATGCCTGTGTCATCTTTTGTGGTTGTCTCAGACTCCCTTAGTGCTTTACAGGCTATACAAAAATTTGATACACCTCACCCCTTAGTCCTCCGTATCCAACTTTGGCTACGCCGCATCTTTACCAAGCATAAAGATATTGTTTTTTGTTGGGTCCCTGGTCATGTTGACGTACAGGGCAATGAACAGGCAGACACTGCTGCGCGGTCAGCAGTACATGACCTACCAGTTTCTTATAGAGGTATTCCATTTACGGACTATTTTGCTGCAATATCTTCCCACCTTCACACCCGTTGGCAACAACGTTGGTCTACTATGCTCGGCAACAAACTTCAGTCTATTAAACCGAGTATAGGTCACTGGCCGTCTTCTTATCACCAATGTCGAGGTTGGGAGACTACTCTCTCCCGTCTTCGCATTGGCCATACTCGTCTTACTCATGGATATCTCATGGAGAGGCGTCTTGCTCCTCTCTGTGAGAATTGCCAAGCTCCATTATCAGTCAGCCACATTCTGTTGGACTGCCCACTTTATCAACGAGCACGCAGAATTTACCTCTGTCGTCGTCTTCGCTCCGCTGCTCTCTCTTTACCTTCCCTTCTCGCTGATGGACCCACCTTTCATCCGGACTCTCTCATTGACTTTTTGACAACGACTGACTTACTTCACAAATTCTGATACCTTCAGCCCTTTCTACTTCAATCTCTTGCTACCTTCTACCCCCGTACTATCCCCTGCCCCGCTGTTTTCTGTAACCTGCTGATCATCCCCCCTCCCTTCTGCCATCCAATTCCCTTGCTTCCTTCCCTACCCTGCAGCGCTGTATAGCCCTTGTGGCTTAGCGCTTCTTTTTGATTATAATAATAATAATTTATCTAAAAGAAGAACGAACGGTGAATGCATGTTTAGAGGAATTGGTGTAATTTTCTGGCTAGACAAGTAACGCAGGGAACTTGGAATTTCATTTACTAATAACAGGGATAATTTTTATGGCAATGGAGATATGTATGTAAATTAATTGCCTAAATTATTTAGCTAGAGCCTTACAATCCCTTCTAGGTGAGTATAAATCTGCAACACCACGCCGCCGCAACACTCGCTACACAGCTTTAAAATATCACATGAAAAAATGCTAAAAAAAGAGCCTTTTAACAAAAATGTTACATAGTTTTGCACCTATAGAAAGGTGTTTGATTTTAGGGGCGCTCCTATCCGGGGTAAGGATGGCAGTGTCAGCCAGTTCAAGGATGGCAGTGTCAGCCAGTTCAAGGATGGCAATGTCAGCCAGTTCAAGGATGGCAGTGTCAGCCAGTTCAAGGATGGCAGTGTCAGCCAGTTCAGCCGAACCATTGCTAAATTGTCGAAGGTTCAAAACTATTTCCCATACAAGTATGTGAGGGAAGCAGACGCTGCTTTACTAGGCACGAAGATAACAAGAATTACCAAGACATGTCAAGAAAACGTTCAATAAACAGGATAGCTCACAAAATAGTTACTGGCACTTGGTCTAAAAACAAATCAAGGTAAAAACTTACTTAGAATCTACTATACAAATAGTCAGAACGCAGGAAATAGAATAGATGAACCAAATCTATTTGTTTATGTAGAAAACATTGTCAATATTGCAAGAACCGAGCTTTTGTTCAGTCTGAAGAATAAGGAAATGCTTATTGAATATCACATACAGGAGGTATAAATTATCCCACAATCGTAGAATCAATAGGAAAAGTAGAGTTGATGCGTTAGAGGAAATTCAAACTGTTGCATCAGAAATGATATCAGGACGGAAAGGGAAGACACAGAAGCGGTCTGACTGCAGATTCTGGAAGGACATAACAAGGTATCAGCGGTGTGATCTACTGATCTCAAAACTTAGATACTGACCGCGGCAAACTTACATGGGACAAAATTGCTAAGACTTCTAGATATGAAAATGCAATCTTTATGTAAGATTTTAACTAAATAAATTAATTAGAGCAATTTGACAATCTACAAATCAACGTATTTCTAGTGTCTAATTTTTCAACGTATTTCTAGATATATTTCAGGGCTGTTTTATTAAAACAGTTTGTGGCGAGACCAACTAGAAGAAATCATCTTCTTGACTTGAGAAGAATCTCTTATAAATGATCGTAAAGTTAATGAAGAGTCTGGAGACAGCGATTATAAATCACTAAGTTTTAATGTCGACAAGGACAATAGCAAAGTTCCCAGTTTTTGCGCTACCGATTATACGAGCCCAATTACTTGAGTAGTGTAGACTGGTGAAACTTTGGGATTATAGTAAGGGAGATCAGATAGACTGTTGTAATTTATATCAGTGACATCCCAGTGCGTTGTACAAGCTGCAGCCTCTTCAAGGGGGGCTCCTTGGCGTGGTGAAGAGGCTCTTGGTCTGAGGAATTAGACCTATCGGTCTTCTTCCTCAGACCGAACCTAATTACCCCCCAATCTCCCCTCCCCTATCCCATCCTCCCCATCCTCCCCTTTTTCCTTTCCTCCTCCTCCTCCCCACCCCTCCCTTTTGCCCTTCCTCTTTTTGTCCTTTGGGATTTCTCCCACAGGCGCGCTAGTTCCTAGGTAGGGGAAAGGATACCGGGGTCCATCCCATTCCGTTGAGGTTCTTAGCGGTGGCGTAGTTTGCCGTGGAATCTGGATCGCCTGGGGATGTCCCGATCCCTCTCCGGTATCCCGGAGTAGCTTTGGGTGTCTTTCGGGCGACGAGTGTATCTCTGGAAGCCACCTTTCGGATTCCAGGGGTGGTGGCCGAAGGAGGTATGCTTTGTGGCGGATATCCGGCCACCCTCTCTTTTGTCCACCGAGGTAGCTCGGCAGATGTGAGGTTGCTATCCCGGATTGTTAGTTTACTAGCATGATGGGTAGGGTATGGCACGGGTTCCATGCTGCATCTGCGCAGTAGCGGTGCTGAGGTCCTCTTGGGCGCGGAGGGAGATTTCTGGCCCTTTCATTCCTCCTAGGAACTATCCCTCCCCGGTCCCCCCTTTTTTTATTCTTTTTTTTATTTTTATTTTCTTTTCTTCTTTCTTTTTTTTTCTTAAAAACAAAAAGAAAGAAGTAACCTAACCATGGCAGCCCTAGTCCATGAACCTGGTACCCCCGGGCCCCTTCTTGATACCGCACCCCGTTCTGACCCCGCCTCGTCTTTGGACCACTCTTCAGACATTCCTCATGCCTCTGTACCTATTGCCGGTGCTGTTTCCTCACCCGCTTCAGGTACTGAGGCCTCGACTGACTCCTTCGATTTATCGGACCTTCGCTCTCCTCTGACTATGCTTCCGGCCTCTCCCTCTACGGTGCGGCAATTTTCAAATCACCGACCCGTTCCACGTCGGACCAACTCTGGTCCCACGCCTAAACGCCAACGACAATTACCTGCTGATGATACTTCTCCACCTTCTCGTTCTTCTCAGAAACGATCGACACGTCCTTCACTACCTTTCCACGCTCAGTTTCAGACTGAACAATGGACTAAATTCTTCACTTTACGACCGACTTCCTCTACTGCCTATCTTTCTGACCATAGTATTGGCAAGGCACTCCTACGCCATGTTGGTAAAGATATTTCTTTTCATGCTCTTAAGAGCGGTACGCACATCATTACCGTACAGAATACTACCCAGGCTCATGAGCTCTCTCGTCTTTCCCATATCGATACTGTTCCTGTCACTCTTGAAAAACATCATTCCCTCAATTCTTGTAGTGGTACCGTCATTCTGCCCCATACCATAGTTCAACAAAATTTCCAGACATGTGTACTGACATTCTTGAACAGCTGGAACTCCAAGATCTCCCAATCCTCAAGGTAGACACTTACGTTCTTCCTGCCCGTGGGCAGAGACAATACCCTAGCAATGTGGCTCGTTTAACTTTTGACAGCCGAGAACTCCCATCCTCAGTTTATATAGCAGGACATCGGTTACAAGTTCGAAAGGTGATCCCTACACCAAAACAGTGTAGAAATTGCTGGCGATTTGGCCATCCAGCGAAATATTGCAGATCTATCGCCGAATGCCCCTCAAGGAAGGCTCCTTGACGCTGGTGAGGGGCTCTTGATCTAGGGAATTGGATCTGTGCTCCAGTTGGATCTGTGCTCCAGTTCCCTGAATTAAGCCTGAATGCCTTCCATCCCCCCATAGGCGCTGTATAATCCTACGGGTTTAGTGCTTCCCCCTTGATTATAATAATAATAATAATATCGCCGAATGCCCAGTCTGTGGTGCTGATGACCATTCTAATACGTCTTGCAATCGATCTCCCTCTTGCCGTAACTGTCATGAGGCTCACCCTTCGTACTCTCGCCGTTGTCAGGTCTATTTAAACGAGCGGGAAATCCGTTACCTCAAAGAGACAGAAGGTCTCCCTTATGCCATGGCAGTTTCTCATCTCCGCCTCCAAGGGAGACTCCCACGTGTTTCTTATTCCCGTGTTTCAAAACGTCCCCCCACTTCTGGTATCCCATCTTCTACACCCACCTCTGTGGTTACCTCTCCCATAATCACTCCTGTATCTAATCCTTTTGCTGTCCTCGGCTCAGACGTCCCTACTTCAACGCCTCAGTCTTATCTCACTTCTTCGAGTTCTCTCTCACAAGCCTCAGTATCGACGAGACCTCGTACGACACCTCCCAATCGTCCCTCTACTTCTCAAAAGTCAAAAAAAGGTCCGTTAACACCTCCTACCCATCTTCCACCTCCTCATTTTACCCTCCCTGTCTCTGTCCCTGGTTCTTCCCCTCTCACTGGCTCAGTTACAAGTGTAGAGGTTCACCCTCCTCCTCGTACTGTACCTTCCTCCCCTGTTCCCTCCCAAGTTTCTTCCTCTTCTGCCACCTCCCAGGTTCCTGCCTCTTCTGTCCCCTGCCACGCTTCTCCAGTTCCCTCCACCCTTTCACCCCCCCTACCTTGGTACAGTCCAATACAGTTCCAATCTTTACTCATCCTCCCCCTACCATTCCCAATATTGTCTCCCATACGACATCTCTGAATTCCGAAACACTTGAAGCAATCTCTGAATATATTGCAGAGACCAAACCATCAATGGACACTGATCCACCTTCCGCTCATTCTCTCTCCTCTGCTCCATCTGCACAACTCCATTCTTCACAGCGCACCGTTCCTTCGCTGCTTGAACGTTTTCCACTGCCTCCGCATGTGGACTTTTCTAACCCTTCTAGTCCGTAGGAACCCTTACCTGCGGATTTCAAGTATCTTTATCATTGCCAATCATGGCCTATTTACAGTTGAATATACGCGGCCTCAGGGGTAATCGGGGTGAGCTTCAGATGTTACTCTCCCAGTTTGCCCCTGTTGGTGTTTGCTTACAGGAACCAAAATTACACTCTGCTGTTATTCCTCACATCTCAGGCTATAATTTATTGTATTCTTCAGATCCTTTTCCTGATGGGACCTTTAATGAAAGTGCCCTTCTTCTCCGCACTGATATTCCGTACCATCAGCTATTTGTTCATACTTTGCTGCATTACACAGCAGCCCGTATCCACTTACATAGGTGGTATACGCTTTGTTCTTTATATCTCTCTCCTTCTCGGGCATTATCTATTCCGGATTTTGCCTTCCTTGTTTCGTCATTACCGCCACCGATTCTGTTACTTGGTGATTTTAATGCCCACCATTTCCTCTGGGGGGGGTCTCACTGTGATTCCCGTGGAATTCAGTTAGAGGCTTTTCTTGCCACCCACCCCCTCCATGTTCTAAATACAGGTACTCACACCCATTTTGATCCTCGGACTCATACTCTCTCTTGCATCGATCTCTCAGTCTGCTCTTCCTCCGCCGCATTAGACTTCACTTGGTCTGTTCTCCCGGACTTACATGACAGTGATCATTTCCCAATCATTCTTACTTCCCCTTCATATTCGCCACCTCTTCGCACCCCACGCTGGCAATTTAATCGGGCAAATTGGAACCTTCTTCGTCCTCCATCGATGAGCTTTTACACCTCTTCTCGTCCTCCGTTTTCACCGCAGCTTCTCATTCTATACCCCAAACTTCGGGCAGGCATTCTCAGAAATGCGTGCCTTGGTGGTCTCCTGCTTGTGCTCGTGCAGTACGTTTGAAACGCGCTGCATGGGGCAGGTACCGGTACAATAGAACCACAGAGAGACTCCTTGATTTTAAACAGAAGTGTGCGATCGCTCGCCGTGTCATCCGTGACGCTAAACGCACTTGCTGGCGAGATTATGTCTCCACCATCACCTCTGCTTCCTCTATGAGTGCAGTCTGGAAAAAAGTACGAAAACTGAGTGGTAAATATTCTCCTGACCCGGCTCCTGTTCTGCGGGTTGCCGGTGTTGATATAGCAAACCCACTCTCATGATCTCCGCAATCCTTCCATTTATAGAATGGTAACTGATATTAGTAGACATTATTTATTCGCCGCCCCTGTTTACTCCGTCTCTTCTCTCTTCGCCTTCATTCGCTCCTGTCTTCTCTTCAACTACCACCTTTCTATGTACATGTAGCATCTCACTTTTCCCTACCCCCCTGGGAAGTTCCAGCTGTTCGAGTCTGTTCTTTCTCCCTCCCTTGCTCGAAAGCCCAACTGTCTACGGTCGCTTCCCGCTCTCTTTTTCTTGACCACTTTCACTCTCATTCTCATGCCATTGCTGTGTACACAGATGGCTCTAAGTCTTCTGACGGCGTAGGATTCGCAGCAGTGTTTCCAGACAGCGTCGTACAAGGGCATTTACTATCTTCGGCTAGTATTTTTACTGCTGAATTGTATGCCATCCTTACAGCACTTATCCGTATTGCATCTATGCCTGTGTCATCATTTGTGGTTGTCTCAGACTCCCTTAGTGCTTTACAGGCTATACAAAAATTTGATACATCTCACCCCTTAGTCCTCCGTATCCAACTTTGGCTACGCCGCATCTTTACCAAGCATAAAGATATTGTTTTTTGTTGGGTCCCTGGTCATGTTGACGTACAGGGCAATGAACAGGCAGACACTGCTGCGCGGTCAGCAGTACATGACCTACCAGTTTCTTATAGAGGTATTCCATTTACGGACTATTTTACTGCAATATCTTCCCACCTTCACACCCGTTGGCAACAACATTGGTCTACTATGCTCGGCAACAAACTTCAATCTATTAAACCGAGTATAGGTTACTGGCCGTCTTCTTATCACCAGTGTCGAGGTTGGGAGACTACTCTCTCCCGTCTTCGCATTGGCCATACTCGTCTTACTCATGGATATCTCATGGAGAGGCGTCTTGCTCCTCTCTGTGAGAATTGCCAAGCTCCATTATCAGTCAGCCATATTCTGTTGGACTGCCCACTTTATCAACGAGCACGCAGAATTTACCTCTGTCGTCGTCTTCGCTCCGCTGCTCTCTCTTTACCTTCCCTTCTCGCTGATGGACCCACCTTTCATCCGGACTCTCTCATTGACTTTTTGACAACAACTGACTTACTTCACAAATTCTGATACCTTCAGCCCTTTCTACTTCAATCTCTTGCTACCCTCTACCCCCATACTATCCCCTGCCCCGCTGTTTTCTGTAACCTGCTGATCATCCCCCCTCCCTTCTGCCATCCAATTCCCTTGCTTCCTTCCCTACCCTGCAGCGCTGTATAGCCCTTGTGGCTTAGCGCTTCTTTTTGATTATAATAATAATAATGTACAAGCTGCATATATTCCAAATATACATGAATAATAGACTAAAAGATCTCTTAGGGAAAACAAAGAGGCATTTACGGGCGAATGAAAACATGAGAAGGCCAAATTATTAACCAATATATCCATTTTAAGGGAAAGCCGT
The DNA here is from genome assembly GCF_038502225.1 of Cherax quadricarinatus. Taxonomy (NCBI): domain Eukaryota; kingdom Metazoa; phylum Arthropoda; class Malacostraca; order Decapoda; family Parastacidae; genus Cherax; species Cherax quadricarinatus. The sequence goes on along the minus strand of NC_091322.1, from coordinate 5,543,376 downwards.
AGATAATATGAAATTTAGGTTGTGAGGGAATCAAAGACTAACCCACCGGGTTTCTTTCGGGTATATAAGCATAAGGGAAAAGATAAGCTAGTAACTAGAAGTGAGTATACTACAAATTCTAATCATACAATAGAGAGGAAAAATAATGTGAGGGACCTGGGAGTGGTAATGTCTGAGGATCTCACTTTTAAGGATCAAAACAGTGCCACGATCAGAACTGCAAAGAAAATGATAGGATAGATAATGAGAACGTTCAAAACAAGAGATGCCAAGCCAATGATGATCCTTTACAAATCACTTGTTCTCTCTAGGCTGGAGTACTGCTGTACCTTAACATCTCCGTTCATAGCAAGTGAAACTGCAGACGTAGAGAGTTTACAGAGAACCTTTACTGTACATACAAGTTGTCTCAAACACCTCAACTACTGGAAACACTTGGAATCACTTGACTTGTACTCGCTGGAACGCAGGCGAGATATATCATAATCTACACATGGAAAATCCTAGAAGGATGGTCCCGAATCTGCACACAGTAATCATTCCCTACGAAAGTAAAAGACTGGGCAGGCGGTGCAAAATACTCCCATTGAAAAGTAGGGAGGCCATTGTTACACTAAGAGAAAACACCATAAGTGTCCGGGGCCCAAGACTATTCAACAGCCTCCCACCATGCATAATGGGAATTACCAATTTACCCCTGGCTGTCTTCAAGAGGTAGCTGGACAGATACTTAAAGTGGTGCTAGATCATCCGGGCTGTGGTTCTTACGTTGGACCACGTGCGGCCAGCAGTAACAGCCTAATTGATCAGGCCCTGATCCACCCGGAGGCTTGGTCGTGGACCGGGCGGCGGGGGCGTTGATTCCTGGAATACCCTCCAGGTAACCTCACTTAAATGTAACCTACGCCAGCTTACTGTTAGTGACATAGAAGTGTGAACCTTTTTCAACATTTATTTCCACTGATTTTTTCCGAAGAGTATACAGATGAAATCCCTTAGGTTAATAATTATTGAAGCCAAACAGGCCACCTAGCCCCTGGGGAAAATGGTAAATGTGAAACCCGTTTAAAGGCGAGAAATAGATCCTTACCTTCAAATTATAGACCGGTCAGCCTAGTCTTAATTGCAAGAAAGTTAATGCAATCAATAATTGTATTAACTTGATCAATGAATCTCAACACCATTTTACGAAGTGGCGTTCTTACCTTTCCAACTTACTAACCTTTTTCACTAAAATAGCCGAAGCATTAAGCCAAGATACAGATGATACGATATTGTGCATTAGACTTCTGTAAGGTTTTTACTAGAGTTCCAGACAAGAGATTTATATAGTGAAAAATGGTATAGATCCTGAAATTATCTCTTTAGTGGAGTCATGGATAACCGACAGGCAACAGTGTTTATAAATGGGAAGAAATCAGATTGGGAACACGTTACAAGTGTTGTGCCACAGGGGTAAATGTTAGGATCACTGTTGTTCGCAAATCTACGTAAACGACCTAGATGAGTGAATAAATAGTGACAAGTTTGCTAATGACACTAGGCCGTCAGATAATTCTGACGAGGACACTAGAAAGTTACAAGATTACCTGGATAGCTTGATGTTATGGTTGGAGAAATAGAGAATACAGTTCAACGCAGATAAATGTAAGATCCTAATTCTATGAAAAAAAAAATGTAAACACTATACTTATAAGCTAAATAATGTAGATCTTAAGTCAAAACTGGAAAAAATTAGGTGTTCTGGTTAGTAGAAATTTAAAACCAAGACAACAGTGTGTAAGTGTTCGTAATAAAGTTAAGAGTTTTGGCTTCATACCAAGAACTATAAATAACAGAAGCCCTATATGTTTGGTAAGGCCTCGTTTAGATATTGCAGAATTTACATAAATGCACTGGAAAATATACAGTGAAGAATGACGAAGTTAATCCCATATATCAGAAACCTTTCCTACGACGCTTGCTGAAAACACTAACTGTGCACTGTCTGGAAAAAAAATATAGAATTAAGGGAATATGATTAAATGTACAAACGAAAAGCCGGAATAAATAAAGGGATTTAAATAATGTGTTGATAGTATCTAATCAACACGGAATTGTCAGCAATGGATTCAAGTTAGACAAATTTAGATTTAGAATGGATTGTGCAACATCTTTGCATCTTTGCATCTTTGTAGACGTTTCACCCTCCAGTGGCTTTATCAATACAATACATGAATATAAACTGATGAGTGTAGAAATATATACAGAAGACAGTGAAAGACGAGGTAATCAGTCCCTCAGCTTAGGAGCAGTTGAAGAATGTAAAGCACAAGCAAGAAGATTGGTGCTTGTATACTGGAGTCAGACGAGATGAAACAGACGAAGGCATCTCGTCTGACCCCAGTATAAAAAGCACCAATCTTCTTGTCTGTGCTTCACAGTCTTCAAAACTACGGTGCTCATGACCTGCACCTTAGCTGAGGGATTGATTGCCTCGTCTTCCACTGTCCTCTGTATATATTTCTAGAGTCATCAAGTTATGCCCATGTATTGCACTGATAAAGCTGCTGATTAACTGGACACATGTTGCACATGTTGCACTGTTACAAGCATTACTCTTACAAATAAAAACATTGCTGTTAAACACCTTATTTCTGGATAATTTACGATATTATTCTTGCGTATTTATAAAAGTATCACAATCAGTTTACTTCCTCGAGAGTTATATTGAAATTCACCACCAAGAATCCTCCCCTACATACATTTTAATAATTGTAAGAAAAACTTAAATCCTAATCTACAGGTGGTGGGGAGTAATATGATGGGAACTAATTTGGTGATGGGGACTATGGTGGTGGGGCTTTTGGTGGTGGGAACTAACATAGTGGAGGGGACTAACATGGGGCTGTAAGTAATATGGGGTGGGGACTAATATGGGGTGGGAACTTATATAGGGTGGGGACTAACGTGGGTTGGAAACTAATATGGCGGTGCAGATATCCTCAAAACTTCGTTTTTCACCATGAAAGATGAAAGAATTGGTAAATAATTATCCTTTTCTTTTGGCTCCCCATTCCATTCTCCCTCTCTCTTGGCAACCTCTACCCTTCATTTTAACCATAATTCGATGTGAGACTAGGGCAAATTAAACATATAAACGTGAAATCCTGATCTGTGATAGGCAGTGGGTCCAGGTTTCCTCGTTTACAGTTGAAAATGGTTTCACCGAGTTAGCATCATCCTATCGGAATCCCCAAAAATCTAACAACTCTATACAGGTGCAAAACTATGTAAAAAAATTAAATGCGTGTCTTTTCTAGTTTTTAACTTTTTTTTTCACAAATTATTTTTTTAAAGCTGTGTAGCGGGTGTTGCTGCGGTGTGTTGTACCAGGTTTATACTCGCCTAGTTGAGACCCCCCTAACAACCTAGCCGTGGATTCTAACACTACCTCTTAAATGCTAAACAGTTTCTGCTGCCAACTTGGACTGAAATATATTGGAAACCAATCACTCACAACATAAAGTTTAGTCATACTGATTCGAGTAATCCTTAAGTCTTCTAAAAGGCTATTGTTACGATAAAACTCTCGTCCGGCTTTACCAATTCCTGGCCTCCAGGGCCAGCTCACATACAGTGTGTGCCTTCGACACCTTAATGCCTATAATTTTTTTTTTCTAAAGTTTCTATGGTTTGAGTGTTTGCCTTTAATCTTAAGCTGTTGCTGCTCACATATTAACTGTCTCTCCCCATCAATTATCTACTCCCAGAGTAACTGTATGTTATCATGTCTCCCAACGTCCTCCTCTTATCTACTGTTGTTAGAATGTGTTCCTTCAATCTCTCTCCTAGTCAATAATTTCTTTTCAATTCAGTAGCAAACTCGTCGCGATAAAAAGTAAAAAAAAAAAAAAGCATGAAAAAACATTAGTAGTATTATAGTGAAAATGTGAACTATAATAATGATGTAGTTAAGAAAGCAAGTGCAACATACAGAAAGAACCCTACCAATACATACAAAGATTTCTTAAAATCAGTAGCGACTGCAGCCAGAGAGAAAAGAATTATTGCCAAAGAGGAAGCATGGAAGATGTTCGTGGCAAGTATATACACAAACTAGATCTCAGTAGGAATGGAAAATTAATATTTCCCTAAGAAAAAAGAAACAGATTATCTGGACACTTGAAGGATGGACTCGTCAGTCGTAGGAGAAGCCTTGCAACAGATTATCAGGAAAATTAAAATAAGAAATCCAAAGGATGAATTCAACGAGAGAAGTGTTAGTTAAATGTGACTGCACAGAATTATACTTGGGTTGTATTAAATAAAATACTTGTGTATGGAAAGAAAGCTAAAATAGAAGACTGAGACGATGGTATAAGGAAGCGTCTGGATAGCCTACATGTATTGAAGCTCCAATAGAGGAGAGACAATGTAAATTGTGTGGAGACGAGAATAAAAGAAAATCTCCGGCACTATATCTCAAAATGCAACATTATAATTATTATAATTATGGGGAGCACTAAACCCGTAGGATTTAAAATGCAACAGATTACAAGAGCATGTACGAACAGTGTAAGCACGTTGTCACTGATAGAGTATTTTACAAAAATATAACACATCTGCCCCATTTAAAATTTGTAATGATACTGATTTTTGCAGGTATATATATTTTGAATTGCAAGGTTGGTTGATGTCGATATCATCCCAACAATTTTCAATTATTTTAGAGGGACCATTCATCATTCTTGATAAAGTCTGGAACGTATGAGAAATTCTGTGACTGCCTCTGCCTGTAAAGGGAACGTCGTTTGCGTTCCAATTTGCATCTTCCCTCTTTTTCTTTATAGTATGAGTGAGAATATATCCAGTGCCGTTGCACTCATCCTCTCGAGGCGCTAATATATATCCATATTAATCACATGATTTATATGCTCTTAAACATTTGTTGTTGAATCGAAATTTGCTTTAAACACTCTTGCTACGATTTGTATTGAGCTGATCAGAATTTGTGTTTGTGCACGTCTGAGCTTCATTCAGTTCGTGGTCCGAGCTTGGTATCTTAGCACCATTATGTTTCGTACCAAATCACCTCTCAGGTGCATTTGCCAATCTAGTTGGTTCTATTACTTTGTGGCTTAAGGTCAATTTGTCACTATAGCTTAATAGTTTCATTATATGTGACTAAGATATCTCCTGGAAGCTATTGCACTATTCCAGTTTGCGATATTCTTCCATTTTAGTTGCTTCAAATTCAAGTCACCAAACAAAATAATGTATAAGGCTGAATCTGTATGGTTTTCAAAACTAAAGTGCACTTTAATAAAATTATCCTTAAACTGTTGCGTATTTACATTTGGTTCGTATACAAAAGGAATGATGCAATTAGGATTTCGATTTTTTTTCCATTGCCAGTTCTTATACGACACTGTCTGTGGTGCTAAGCTGTTCAATAAAAGTATTTCATGTGCAGACACCATTCTGTGGTCTGTTTATTTGATCGTTTCAGATAAATTTGATACCAGTGGCGCACTCTGACCTGTGCAGCAAACATCACTACATAGAGACGCGAGATTTAAAATTACAACGGCGTAAAGGCAGGATGAAATATTAAAATCTTTACCATTTATCAATAATACGCTTTTAATATATAATCTAAAGTATTAGTTTCATTAGTCTATGATTTTAATGTTTTGAAAATCCAGTAAAATAGAGCTAATGCGCAACACATAGCACACAACACACACACACACACACACACACACACACAAATAGGATAATTAGAATATCGGAGACAACAGCACGGGGAGAAAGCAAATCAAAAGCAAAGTTAGTGATCACAGAGGATTTAAAAGACGGGGAAATTGATCGGGAAAATAAGAAATGACAATGGAAGGAAAGGATGAAGTAGAAACAGGGAAAGCAAAGTTAATAGAGGCTGTAATGGAAAACTTTATGAGGCAACATGTGAGGAAGTACTATAAGCCGGCATGACTAGATTTAATATTCACTCTAAAGGAAATATAGGCAAAATTTACTATGGAATATCATACGATGCTAGTTATCACTTTGTACTAGGATTTGATTATCCAGTAGAAATGGAAATTGGTGAGAAGTATATAAAAGGACAGACAACCAGACTGGACAGGACACTACATAAGTATGAACAATTTCACAAAAGTGCACTGTGAAGGGCAGCTGGAATACTAGATATAACAACAGATAGGAAAAGGAATTTATACCACCAAGAGGAGAAAACAGACAAAATACAAGAGAGTCCATGGTTCAACTTGGCTGTAAAGGAGCCAAAAAAAAGGGTGCAAAATAGAACGTGGAAATAAAAAACACAACAGACAATGATCATCAGACTGTATCTTCCTGGAATGCAAGAAAATATTTGACACAGTCCCAACAAAGACAGATGCACAAGCCTGAACAGCAAGAGGGTATAAAAGAAGCCTTAACTAAAGAGTATACTGAAAGACAAAAGACAGAGTGAAAGTATGGAAGGAAGTGTCATTTTAGATTAAGGTAAAAAGTATTTCCCCTCAATAATTAGTTACAATGGCATTACTTATTTTATATGTACAAAGGCCCTACAAGATTGAATCGAATCCTACGTGCCTGCTTGCTGGTGATGTAAAATTATTGAAAAAAAAAAAAAAATTTGTAGAGAACAATGAGGGCCTCAAGCGAGATTTGGTTATGTTACGAGGGTGTTCAATAAGTAGCTGTTGGAATTAAATCTAAGCAACAGTAAGATCATTAAATTTGACGAAGAGAAGGGAGATCAGATTTAGAAAACAAACTTACAACTGGAAGTACAGAAACTAGGTGTAAAGATGAACGAAAAAAATCCAGTAGTTATCATCACACCATACATGCTGCTGTAATGTAAGTAAATGAACTGTATGGTTTTGGCAATCTATGCGAGGCTAGCAAATCTCAGCATAACATTAGTGAGTCTCGGCAAAGAATCCCTTAGGATTTCCCATACAACATACGTTAGGCCCATCTTGGAATATGTAACAGCTTACTTACTTACTAACTTACTTACTTACTTACTTACTTACTTACTAGCTTGAAGTCTCCTAATTAGGCATGTTCAAAAGCTTGCGAAGGTGCAAACGTTAGTAACCAGATTAGCCCCAGAGCAATTAGGGGTACACTAGGGGAAGAAACTAAAGGAAATGAACCTGACGATCCTGGGAGAGAGAGATATGAAAACTGGGGTAAATGATTACGATGTATAAAATACGGAATGGAATAAACAAGGCTGATAAGGACAGAATTTTTGCTGCACGAAGACAGGTAGAAGGAGACAAACTGAAATTAAAAACACAAGTCACAAAGATATTCGGAAGTATTTTCTTTAGTCTCAAAGTGGAATGATTTCGGTAATAAAGTGGCGGAGGAGCTCCATACAGTTTCAAGAATAATACGAAAGAGCTCAAGAGGCCAGAAGCCAGTAATGCTAATAAACGAACATTATGAATCGAGGCCAAGAGCTGGAACTCGATCAACGAAAATAAAATACACACACACACAGAGGAGCTGTGAATCGACCCCTGCAACCACAAGTAGGTGAGTACACACACATACACAAGCAGATAGATTCACAAACAAAACTGGTTAATGAAAGGATATGTTAGCGGAGAATCCAGACATTATAGCTACCACAGAGACAAAACTTTCTGAAATGATACATTGCATTGTTTCCAGAGGGTACCTCATTGTGAGACGAGAAAGAAAGAACCTAGGAGGATGGGTAATAATAATGGCAAACAATCTGTAGTATTCTGAGTTGAAAAAAACATGGATATTAGCGGGGGAGAATCCAAGGTAATTCCACCAGTGATTTATAACCCCCCAACGGAGCAACAGGAAACTGTGGCAGGAGTGCGAGAACAATATGCACAGAACACAAATTCTAGAAAAAAAGCCGAAGAGAGAGCGAGTGGAACAAAAGCACAGCTAGTAGTTACACGGGATTTCCGTCACAAGGATCATTCTTAATATAAATGACCTGCCACAGGGAACTGAATCACATCATTAATTACTAATGACAGAAAACTAATAAGCAGAATAAAAGCAGATGAAGATAGAGGCATACTACTAGGAAGACCTGGATAAGCTGAGAGAGCGGTCGTAGGAGCAATTACCGGAGTTCAACCCAAATAAGTACAAGGTCATAAAAAATGAAAACGTGAAAAGATAAAAAATGGAATACAGTTTGAGGAGAGAGAAACTGCAAATATTACTGAAAGAAAAAGATCGTAGAGTGAACCTCACACCTAATGTTTTGACTGAGATGCAAAAAGAGTTGCATAACATCTGCAGCATATGCGAGGCTTATTACTCTAAGAACCGTAATAATCAAACACCTTAACAATTCTTATAGGAATCTTTACACGGCGTATATCAAGTCTGTTATGGAGAATGCAGCGTAACCATGGAGCGTCCGGGCTCTTTGTACAACATACTGTATGTCAGGCGCAACTTGGAGTACTCAGCACCAGCATCGATCCCACACTTGAAAGAAGCACGTTAACAAACAGAAGAAAGTGCAAAAAATATTAAATGAGGCTTATGCCAGAGCTAAGGCGCATAACTTATAAAGAGAGGGTAACGGAACAGAACCTAATGACACAGGAGGACAGAAGAACCAAGGGTGAAATAACATCCAAAATAATCAGATACGGATAGGCTGTTTGAGAGGCGAGAAACAGGTACTCGGGGGCACAGCTAGAAAATCAAGTCAGATGAGTCACAGGAATGTCAAGAAGTACCTAATAAGCTTCAGGGTGGTCAGAACTTGATGTATTGATGTATTGATGTATTGATTCATGTATTGATGTATTGATGTATTCACGATAGGGCGTTGGTGAAAGAAAACAGGAGATTGGAGGAAGAGGAGAGGAAATGGAATTACAAAATAAAGTGGACTTCATGAGAACAATAGGATAAAGAGTAAGGTTATGGCGGAGGTTTGGAAAAATGATTATATGATTGTATCTGCTCTGTTTCTGAGAGTTTTACACTTGATCTTCGTTATAGAGAAATTAAGGGAACCTCCGCGCTGCAGCACGCGGGTAATGTGACCCTTGAGTAACATTCATAAAATTAAAGCTCTTCCAGGGAGCGAAACAACCATTTTTACTCTGTTCTGAAGACTTTTTTACGCCGCTAATCTGAGATAAAACATTTACACTGAAGACGTGATAGGAAAGCAACAGTGAAGAAGGATTTGTACGAGCATGTGACAGCATGGAAACACACACTGATGAAGTTTTTGCACAAAGTGATTATATAAGAACACTTAATCAAGTGACTGTACAGGAAAAATTAATCAAGTAGATTGTACGGGAACTCTCAATCAAATGATTCTATACGAAGACATTTAAGTGGCTGTTTTTGAACTCTAACCAAGTGTTTACATAAGAACCCTCAAAATGTGACTGCATTGGATGTTATGTAGTAGTCAGCTGTGACTGGATGGCAACACCACCGGTCATCCATCGGCTGTAATAAATTACGGTAATAGCGAGGCTATGAGCCAGTGATATTAAAACATATTAATTGTCATTGTTGGTTTTTACAACAGTGTGGGCAGTCGAGTTTTGTGAGGAGTGATGTTTCTGTGGAAGTTAGTCTACGATATACAGTAGTTTGCTGCTTGGGAACTGCGTGTTTTCTTTTTTTTTTTTTTTGTTCTTCGGGGGAAGGGTGGATGGGGTTGCCAATGCCGGCTCGTGCACAGGATTTCCTGGGTAAGTGATGGGATCAGGAATGTCATTAATATGCTTTCAGTCATGATACTAGTATATAAGGATGGCCAATTTTTTTTTTAATATTTTACCTGCTGTTAGAGTCTAATCCTGGCAACCGGTGTACTGTATGTTTGTTATTAATTACTTAGAGCTGCTCTCAGCCATGGTTTGTGTAGCCTTGTGGTCTCGTCTAACCACTATAGGTAATGTCCTGTTGTTCTAATTTATTTTTGTTTCCGATGGTGCGGTTATCTGTTTGGTCAATTTAAATACTCTAGCACAAGAGCCGAGATATCTTATGATAACTAGTAACGTAACACTGGAACACACGCCAAACAAGTGTTTGTATGGCAACACACTATTCAAATTATGTATGGTAACAATGAAGGAGGTAGCAGGCTGTGGAAACTGGCAGATGTTGAAAGACGCACAGATGAGCTTTATATTTAATGGCAATACGCCCGTTGTTGAGCTTTGAAAAGGACATCAAGGACATGTATATGACAAATACCGAACAACTTTTTAATAAATATCCTAATACGTGTAAATATATTTTTCCTTTACTTACTAACTGACGCTGCCTGCTGACATGGAAATATGTGGCGAGGATTGCCTGGGGTTCATGAGTTGATATGGATAAAGAGTTGTCTGTAGTTAAAGATTTTAACTGGAGTGCTCCTGTATTCTGTAATGCATCTCTCGCTTTTTACTCTGCAGTACTTAATACTGTAGAGATGATAAGGCATGGCCAGCTTCTCCAGACCCCACTTCAGTGTAATACGTCTTGGCGTGTCAGGGTTAGTCTCAGTGAAAAAATCTGCACCTTTACCAATAACATGGAATGTCTCACGTATCTTCTTCAGTGTTAACTCTTTATCTTCAGGTTTTTCTTCCTCATTGTCTTTTTTTAACTGTTTTTCTCCTAAGTGAAAAATTATTTCCTTCAACATTTCTTTTGCAATCGGTTTTTCGCCATCTTCTTCTAAGAGTTCATGTGCATCTTCATGCATATTTCCATAGCACTCACATCTCACATTCCGTGCCAGAGCTACAGTTTCCTTACAGAGGAGAAAAAGATAGAAAGTATTCACCACAGAAGGCCATATTTTACCCCAGTCTGCATTTATGGATGATTGGGTCACTTCGTCTGACGATACCTTGCCTGGGTCGGTGCATCTGCAAATATTAAATTTACGCCAGAACTTCGGTATGACAGTATCGGTGTAGTCATCCATTGCTGCGATGAGTTTCTCCATTACCTTAAGCATGGAGTAGCACTTAAATGTCTTACCAACACTTCGATCCACTGGATGCATCAGAAATATCGTACTGTATTGAAAACACTACCTTTCCATTTGTTCCAGTATGCGAATTATCAAGAGTGGGTAGAACCTTAAACGTAAGGTTCTTTCTGGTCAGGAAAATGTTGATTACAGGAATAAAATAATGTTTGAATCAAACAGTCTTAGCCATTACTTGTACTTTTGGATCAAGTAACAGATTGGTAGGATTTTCTAAACCTTTTAACGTACAGCGATTCTCCGAGCGTCAAATTAGCATAGGCTTGGTTTTGAAATTACTTCTTGCACTTGCTTATAGATGCCTTGAAAACATTTTCCTTCCTAATGTATGTTCTTAAAACTTGACAGGACCTGTAATTGTCCTCAGAAACAATTTGCATAGTCAGTACGGGAATTTCCTGCAGTAACGTGATCACTTAACACACTCGTAGACAACACATTTTAAAGCATTCAAACCATTCGGCATCAGACAGACGCACATACATACTCATAGCCAGGAGGTATGAATCGACCCCCAAAACCACAATTGAGTACATGCAGAGTTGTCAAGGCTCTCCTTCCTTCTCTCACAAATTTATAATACGATAGAGCTTCATCTAATAAACAGAGTCCATTCTGATTTTTGGCTCAATCCCTACGTTGTGTATTACTCCTGTTTTATTAAAGTGTACTAAAATCTCTGACATCTTTTTCACTACAACACACACTGCACTACCAATTGCACAAGTTCTTACATTCTTCCCATTGTCTTTAATTGTGCAAATAGTCGTTTCTCCCAGACCAAGGGTGTGTGCAGCCTCCATTACACTTGCACAGCCTGGAAGCATATCTACAATTTCCCTTTTCTTTCAATACTGTCAGGGATTCATACATCTCGTTCATTATTATTATTACTATTATTATTATTATTATTATCATTATTATTATTATTGTTATTACTATTATTATTATTATTATTGGGTGTCATGGTTAATATCAAGTGATGAAGTGGGGTAGTGAAAAAATTAAAAAATTGCCTGATATATATACAATCGGTATTACACAACTCGCTCCTCGAATGTGATACTAGAGGGAGTAGATTACTTCAGTTGAACTTCATTGACTTGAGGCGGAAGGAGACTAACACCAGCCAATCCATGTATCATTCCATCATGCAGGAGGAACCACATGTCTGGTGTAGCCATTACAATCACCAGACCAGACGCTAAGATGTCATTACCACCCGGCTCAGGCTGGTCTACCAGTATCTCTGGGAGGGACCATCAGCATCACCAGCTGATGCAAACTAACTAAATGTAAACTTAGCCAGATTGACTATTGTCACACCCTGCGTCATGTTGCTGGACTGCGATAAAATCAAGAAACTCAGAGACAACTCGCTCACAGATATTCAAGAAATGTCAAAGTATTGTATCCAGTGGCACATTACCAGACATTCTGGAAAAATACCCTGACTTTGTCTATTGTATATAACTCAAAATTATTTTAATTCGTTTGAATTCAATCATACCTTGCTAAAATATAAATGAAAAACATGAAAACTGCACTGTAATATATTTGATTGACCTCATGTCTACATAAATAACTCATTACAATTAAAACCAGAAATAATCATGTAACAAGTTCACTACCACTGTAACTTGTTGACCCGTGAAAACTTTGGAGCCCAGTCCCTGGACCCATTATGTACCTCTGTAATATTTTGACTACCACCCACAGGATGGGTATGAGGTGCATAATAAAGATATCAAACCAAGTAGTGGATGAAAGAGGTGTTGTGCCTTCTCTCCAAACGATGGACACGCCAGCTCATAGCTCTGACTTAAGTCCGTGGGGGAATAAACCATCCACTGCCTACCAACGTTTTGTCCACTGTGACATCCACTCTTGCGGAGCATATCAAGGCCGTCCTTGTACTATGAATAAGCTCTGTGGTTTTTCAAATAGAATTTATAAAAACTCACGCTATGTAGTTTCGCATTATGAGAAGGGTCACTGTATATTGGTGAAACACGTGTCTTTCGACATGGGATAAGTTTGAGCAAGTCGTGCGTGCGATTTTACTGAAGCAAATTGCCTGACAGTAAGGTTTCTTTGGAAGGAGTTAACTAGTAATTTTACAGAAATTAGAGGTCCTTATTAAGTAAAATATCTTTCACAGTTAAGAATGTAAGGCAGGAGTCGACACATTAGTGGTATGACTCAAGAAATCGTAGCGACACGATTGCAAACAAACCATAACACGGGTGGGGCTTGAACCCGTGATCAGAGTCGTAAAACTCCAGACCGACACGTTATCCAATGGGCCAGTTGGTTACAATAAGATTCATCCAACTAGGTATATTTATACACCATAGGAAGGTTAGCATAGGTACCACTGTGACCACAGATGCAAGTTTTTACAGACAAATCTCCCGCCAGCGAGGCCGTGACGAACTCTAGCTCAAGTCTCCTCGGTCTGGAGTTTTAAGATTCTCTGACCGCGAGTTCAAGCCCCACCCGTGATGTGATTTTTCATTAGTGGTAGCTTGTTTTCAACAGAGGTCTCATCTCCTCTCCACATCTGTGAGTAGAAACCATTGGGAATTTTGAATTGAATCCTATACGTTTTCTGTATAAATTTGTAAATATATTTAACAGATTAACAAAACATGCTTTTATTAATCAAAATGAACCTAATAAAACTAATATTATACACTCGATAAAAAAATGAAATGCCGGGGAATTTGCTGTCTTCAAAGGAAAATGGTGGCCTGGTGGCTAAAGCTTCCGCTTCACACACGGAGGGCCCGGGTTCGATTCCCGGCGGGTGGAAACATTTCGACACGTTTCCTTACACCTGTTGTCCTGTTCACCTAGCAGCAAATAGGTACCTGGGTGTTAGTCGACTGGTGTGGGTCGCATCCTGGGGGACAAGATTAAGGACCCCAATGGAAATAAGTTAGACAGTCCTCGATGACGCACTGACTTTCTTGGGTTATCCTGGGTGGCTAACCCCCCGGGGTTAAAAATCCAAACGAAATCTTATCTTAATCTTGCTAAATGATTAGAATTTATATGCTTGGGAGGTAAAATATTACTGATGTAAATAACACTTTACTTAAATGCTACACAATTCCAAGATAAAGAATAAAATATAGGTTTATTTCATATTCTTTCTCTCTTCTTTACTTCATCTCCCTTTCTCCCTTCCATTCATTATCTTTCTATTCCCTATTTATCCATCCTTTCCTTCTCTCTTCCTATCTTTATTTTTTCCTTATCTCTCTCCTTCCTCGTTCCCCACACTTTTCCCATTCTCCCATCTTTGTTCCCTTCATTTTTCTCCGTTAGTTACATTTCTAAAGAAAAAGTGTGGATTAATAACTATCCTTTCCACTTATACCTCCCTCCCTATTCTTTCTATTCATCTCCCTCCTTTCTGCTTAATTCAGAGGTGGTATAACCTCTACTGAATACGGTTGCATTAATTCCAGTTATAGACTGTCAAGTGTGACCCCTTCGTTCTCTTTCTAATCCTCCCTTTTTTTTCCTCCTCAACCTCTTACTCCTACATTCCCTCTTCCTTTCCTCTGTTATCCTCTACATCTCTCACCTCCTCCCCTCCTGTTTCTTTTTCTCATTCTCATTCTCCCCTTTTACATCACTCTTTCCCCATTCTCTTCCTTTCCCCTAGCCCTCCTAAATTTCTTATTAATTCTAAATCTACTCTTCCTCTCCTCTATTCCCCACTTCTTTCTCCTACTTTCACTTGCTACCCTCCTCCTTCCCACTCCCCCTTGTCTATTTTGTTTTTCTACCATCCCATTTCCAGCCCTTTCACTATCCCTTGTCCTTCTCCACTGTCCTTAAAGCTATCTCTCATCTTGAGGAGACTTAAAAAATGAAAGTAATCCACTAACTACAACTTGAGGATCAAGAGCTGGAGCTTGTCATGAATTATTATTTAAAAATATACAGTCTATAAGATACAGTATGATTACTGAATTATTTTATAACGAAGAGCAGGAACTTCCTAGTATAACTTTCAATGTTATACCAGGAGGTAGGACCCATCCTCCACCAAACTGTACCAGCCTTATAATAATGACATAAAATACCTACATGCAGATGCGTAAGATGTGTGAAACAATTAGGTATCTCTATTTCCAAAACATTATGCCTAAAATACAGTACATTTACACTCCAATACAGGTCCATAAAGGCTGGTAAACTGATCACGTTATCTTTTCCTCTCCATAGTCACCTCTGTATTCAACTGAAGAAGTCTAATGTGTAGGCGAGAAGCTTGCGAAATAAAGTTGCCTAACTGTTGCACTAGTATATTTGCTTATCTCTCCATTCTCTAACAAATTCTACTTTAAATAATCGCAGGATAATGTTTAAAACTATCACTGATTTTCAAAAACGTAAGCCATGTTATCTACATAAGTAACTGGCAACTCTCCTCTAGTTTATCCTGCCTACTTCCCTCTTCCGTCAGAAGTTATGCGCCTCTTCCCTTACGGTTTGGGAGACCTAGTCCGCCAGGGTGGTAGGTGACGCAGAGCAGGAATGGATGATTGATAAGGGTGATCATGGTGATGGTTTAGTAATGAGCAGTTGAACTGGTGACAACGGACGTACGCGCACCGCACATATGTAAGCCACTGTCTAGACTCTAGAGTGACCTAGATCGGGCCTCCCTCTGATAACTCTACGGAAACACCCCCTCCCTCCCTTCCTTCTACCCCCAAAAGGGAAACTGTACTGAGTTTCGTTAAAAAGGAAGCCATACTGGGGTAATACTGGCAATACTGGGGAAGCCGAATTGGGGTTATAACCTTACTATTCGCACTTCGTAGTTTCTATACAAAAAAGAAAAAAAAAGAAAAAGAGAAAATTCTGGTTTCCAAACAATCACTGACAGCGCTTCGGCTACGTCGTTTGTGGTACGGTGATTAGCTTAGTGCAAATGTGCCAGTCTTTACCATGTAGACCAACAGTACTTCCTGGCCTGTATTTAGCCACACATGTTGCCTGCAAAAGAGATACCTTCATGGTAATGAAGACCTCGTGATTAAAGGCGATTCTAGCTTCCCTCTTTCTTTGATCAAATCAGATTATATACCGCCCGTTTCCCAGGTATTGTACGAGCCACGTGAATTTAGTGCTGTCCAATAATTAAAATAATTTCGCCACATATATTAATGAGCAACTATATTTTCTATTCCAAGAAGTCTTTAAAACGAATCTCTGTGATTAGCTGCAAATATCACGTTCGGGGATTCCGCAGCAATCATAAGACATGATTACCCACCCATCACTATTCTTACAATACTAACTCAAGCGAGTCATACCCATCACCACCATTACGAAGCTAACACAGGTACAAAATCTCCATTACTACTGCCACAGTACCATCACCTGACATGTGTACCCATCACTACAGCTCCAACAGACGAACCAAATCCATCACCACTGCCACACTACTGTCACCATATTCATTAAGTCACAATACTAATACAGATATTCATCACTACTATCACAACAGTAACATAGCATTACCATATTCATCACTGTTGTCACAACAATAACACAGCATTACTATATTCATCACTACTGTCACAACAGTAACATAGCATTATCATATACATCACTAGTGTCACAACAATAACACAGCATCACCATATTCACCACTACTATCACAACAATAACACAGCATCACCATATTCATCACTTACTATCACAACAATAACACAGCATCACCATATTCACCACTACTGTCACAACAATAACACAGCATCACCATATTCACCACTACTATCACAACAATAACACAGCATCACCATATTCACCACTACTATCACAACAATAACACAGCATCACCATATTCACCACTACTATCACAACAATAACACAGCATCACCATAATCACCACTACTATCACAACAATAACACAGCATCACCATATTCACCACTACTATCACAACAATAACACAGCATCACCATATTCATCACTTACTATCACAACAATAACACAGCATCACCATATTCATCACTTACTATCACAAAAATAACACAGCATCACCATATTCAACACTACTATCACAACGATAACACAGCATCACCATATTCATCACTACTATCACAACAATAACACAGCATCACCATATTCACCACTATCACAACAACAACACAGCATCACCATATTCACCACTACTATCACAACAATAACACAGCATCACAATATTCATCACTTACAATCACAACAATAACACAGCATCACCATATTCAACACTACTATCACAACGATAACACAGCATCACCATATTCATCACTACTATCACAACAATAACAGAGCATCACCATATTCACCACTACTATCACAACAATAACACAGCATCACCATATTCATCACTTACTATCACAACAATAACACAGCATCACCATATTCAACACTACTATCACAACGATAACACAGCATCACCATATTCATCACTACTATCACAACAATAACACAGCATCACCATATTCACCACTACCATCACAACAATAACACAGCATCACCATATACACCACTACTATCACAACAATAACACAGCATCACCATATTCAACACTACTATCACAACAATAACACAGCATCACCATATTCGCCACTACTATCACAACAATAACACAGCATCACCATATTCACCACTACTATAACAACAATAACACAGCATCACCATATTCATCACTTACTATCAAAACAATAACACAGCACCACCATATTCATCACTTACTATCACAACAATAACACAGCATCATCATATTCATCACTTACTATCACAACAATAACACAGCATCACCATATTCACCACTACTATCACAACAATAGCACAGCATCACCATATTCACCACTACTATAACAACAATAACACAGCATCACCACACTCACCACTACTATCACAGCAATAACACAGCATCACCATAATCACCACTACTATCACAACAATAACACAGCATCACCATATTCACCACTACTATCACAACAATAACACAGCATCACCATATTCATCACTTACAATCACAACAATAACACAGCATCACCATATTCATCACTTACTATCACAACAATAACACAGCGTCTCCATATTCATCACTTACTATGACAACAATAACACAGCATCACCATATTCATCACTTACTATCACAACAATAACACAGCATCACCATATTCACCACTACTATCACAACAATAACACAGCATCACCATATTCATCACTTACTATCACAACAATAACACAGCATCACCATATTCATCACTACTATCACAACAATAACACAGCATCACCATATTCACCACTACTATCACAACAATAAATAACACAGCATCACCATATTCACCACTACTATCACAACAATAACACAGCATCACCATATTCATCACTTACTATCACAACAATAACACAGCATCACCATATTCATCACTACTATCACAACAATAACACAGCATCACCATATTCATCACTTACAATCACAACAATAACACAGCATCACCACATTCATCATTACTATCACAACAATAACACAGCATCACAATATTCATTACTTACTATCACAACAAAAACACAGCATCACCATTTTCATCACTTACTATCACAACAATAACACAGCATCATCATATTCATCACTAATATCACAACAATAACACAGCATCACCATATTCAACACTACTATCACAACGATAACACAGCATCACCATATTCATCACTTACTATCACAACAATAACACAGCATCACCATATTCATCACTACTATCACAACAATAACACAGCATCACCATATTCACCACTACTATCACAACAATAACACAGCATCACCATATTCACCACGACTATCAAAACAATAACACAGCATCACCATATACACCACTACTATCACAACAATAACACAGCATCACCATATTCACCACTACTATCACAACAATAACACAGCATCACCATATTCACCACTACTATCACAACAATAACACAGCATCACCATATTCACCACTACTATCACAACAATAACACAGCATCAAATTAATCACCACTACTATCAACACAATAACACAGAATCACCATATTCATCACTAAAATCACAACAATAAAACAGCATCACCATATTCATCACTTACAATCACAACAATAACACAGCATCACCATATTCCTCACTTACTATCACAACAATAACACAGCATCACCATATTCATCACTTACAAACACAACAATAACACAGCATCACCATAATCACCACTACTATCACAACAATAACACAGCATCACCATATTCACCACTACTATCACAACAATAACACACCATCACCATATTCATCACTTACTATCACAACAATAACACAGCATCACCATATTCATCACTTACTATCACAACAATAACACAGCATCACCATATTCATCACTTACTATCACAACAATAACACAGCATCACCATATTCATCATTTACTATCACAACAATAACACAGCATCACCATATTCAACACTACTATCACAACGATAACACAGCATCACCATATTTATCACTACTATCACAACAATAACACAACATCACCATATTCACCACTACTATCACAACAATAACACAGCATCACCATATTCACCACTACTATCACAACAATAACACAGCATCACCATATTCATCACTTACTATCACAACAATAACACAGCATCACGATATTCAACACTACTATCACAACGATAGCACAGCATAACCATATTCATCACTACTATCACAACAATAACACAGCATCACCATATTCACCACTACTATCACAACAATAACACAGCATCACCATATTCATCACTAACTATCACAACAATAACACAGCATCACCATATTCAACACTACTATCACAACGATAACACAGCATCACCATATTCATCACTACTATCACAACAATAACACAGCATCACCATATTCACCACCACTATCACAAGAATAACACAGCATCACCATATACACCACTACTATCACAACAATAACACAGCATCACCATTTTCAACACTATCACAAAAATAACACAGCATCACAATATTCGCCACTATCACAACAATAACACATCACCATATTCACCATTACTATCACAACAATAATACAGCATCACCATATTCATCACTTACTATCACAACAATAACACAGCATCACCATATTCACCACTTAGTATCACAACAATCACACAGCATCACCATATAAACCACTACTATCACAACAATAACACAGCATCACCATATTCACCACTACTATCACAACAATAACACAGCATCACCATATTCACCACTGCTATCACAACAATAACACAGCATCACCATATTCACCACTACTATCACAACAATAACACAGCATCTCCATATTCACCACTACTATCACAGCAATAACACAGCATCACCATAATCACCACTACTATAACAACAATAACACAGCATCACCATATTCACCACTACTATCACAACAACAACACAGCATCACCATATTCACCACTACTATCACAACAATAACACAGCATCACCATAATCACCACTACTATCACAACAATAACAAAGCATCACCATATTCACCGCTACTATCACAACAATAACACAGCATCACCATATTCATCACTTACAATCACAACAATAACACAGCATCACCATAATCATCACTTACTATCACAACAAAAACACAGCATCACCATATTCAACACTTACTATCACAAAAATATCACAGCATCACCATATTCATCACTTACTATCACAAAAATAACACAGCATCACCATATTCACCACTACTTTCACAACAATAACACAGCATCACCATATTCATCACTTACTATCACAACAATAACACAGCATCACCATATTCATCACTACTATCACAACAATAACACAGCATCACCATATTCACCACTACTATCACAACAATAACATAGCATCGCCATATTCACCACTACTATCACAACAATAACACAGCATCACCATATTCATCACTTACTATAACAACAATAACACAGCATCACCATATTCATCACTTACTGTCACAACAATAACACAGCATCACCATTTTCATCACTTACTATCATAACAATAATACAGCATCACCATATTCATCATGACTATCACAACAATAACACAGCATCACCATATTGATCACTTACTATCACAACAATAACACAGCATCACCATATTGATCACTTACTATCACAACAATAACACAGCATCACCATATTCATCACTTACTATAACAACAATAACACAGCATCACCATATTCATCACTTACTGTCACAACAATAACACAGCATCACCATTTTCATCACTTACTATCATAACAATAATACAGCATCACCATATTCATCATGACTATCACAACAATAACACAGCATCACCATATTGATCACTTACTATAACAACAATAACACAGCATCACCATATTCATCACTTACTGTCACAACAATAACACAGCATCACCATTTTCATCACTTACTATCATAACAATAATACAGCATCACCATATTCATCATGACTATCACAACAATAACACAGCATCACCATATTCACCACTACTATCACAACAATAATACAGCATCACCATATTCATCACTTACTATAACAACAATAACACAGCATCACCATATTCACCACTACTATCACAATAATAACACAGAATCAACATATGCACCACTACTATCACAACAATAACACAGTATCACCATATTCACCACTTCTCTCACAACAATAACACAGCATCACCATATTCACCAATACTATCACAACAATAACACAGCATCACCATATTCACAACTACTATCACAATAATAACAGCATCACCATATTCACCACTACTATCACAATAACAACACAGAATCAACATATGCACCACTACTATCACAACAATAACACAGTATCACCATATTCACCACTTCTCTCACAACAATCACACAGCATCACCATATTCACCAATACTATCACAACAATAACACAGCATCACCATATTCACAACTACTATCACAATAATAACAGCATCACCATATTCACCACTACTATCACAACAATGACACAGCATCACGATATTCATCACTTATTATCACAACAATAACACAGCATCACCATATTCATCACTTACTATCACAACAATAACACAGCATCACCATATTCACAACTTAGTATCACAACAACAACACAGCATCACCATATTCACCACTACTATCACAACAATAACACAGCATCACCATATTCACCACTACTATCACAACAATAACACAGCATCACCATAATCACCACTACTATCACAACAATAACACAGCATCACCATATTCACCACTACTATTACAACAATAACACAGCATCACCATATTCACCACTACAATCACAACAATAACACAGCATCACCATAATCAACACTACTATCACAACAATAACACAGCATCACCATATTCATCACTTATTATCACAACAATAACACAGCATCACCATATTCACCACTACTATCACAACAATAACACAGCATCACCATATTCATCACTTATTATCACAACAATAACACAGCATCACCATATTCATCACTTGCTATCACAACAATAACACAGCATCACCATTTTCATCACTTACTATCACAACAATAACACAACATCACCATATTCACCACTACTATCAAACAATAACACGGCATAACGATATTCATCACTGTTGTCACAACAATAACAGATCATCACCATATTCTTCACTATTGTCACAACAATAACGCAGCATCACCATATTCATCACTGTTGTCACAACAATAACACAGCATCACCATACTCATTACTATCACAACAGCAATACAAGATAACCATATTCATCACTACTGTCACAACAGTAACACACCATCACCATATTTATCACTACTGACACAACAGTAACACAGCGTCACCATATTCATCACTTACTATCACAACAATAACATTATCGCCATACACATCACTAGTGTCACAACATTAACACAGCATCACCATATTCATTACTATCACAACAGCAATAGAAGATAACCATATTCATCACTACTGTCACAACAGTAACACAGCGTCACCATATTTATCACTACTGACACAACAGTAACACAGCATCACCATATTCATCACTTACTATCACAACAATAACACAGCATCACCATATTCACAACTACTATCACAACAATAACACATCATCATCATGTTCACTACTACTATCACAACAATTACACAGAATCACCATATTCACCACTACTATCACAACAATAACACAGCATCACCATATTCACCATTGCTATCACAACAATAACACAGCATCACCATATTCACCACTGCTATCACAACAATAACACAGCATCACCATATTTATCACTACTATCACAACAATAACACAGCATCACCATATTCACCACTACTATCACAACAATAACACAGCATCACCATATTCACCACTATTATCACAACAATAACACAGCATCGCCATATTCACCACTACTAATACAACAATAACACAGCATCACCATATACGTCTCTACTATTACAACAATAACACAGCATCACCATATTCGCCACTACTATCACAACAATAACACAGCATCACCATATTCACCACTACTATCACAACAATAACACAGCATCACCATATTCACCACTACTATCACAACAATAACAGCATCACCATAATCGCCACTACTATCACAACAATAACACAGCATCACCATATTCATCACTTACTATCACAACAATAACACAGCATCACCATATTCATCACTTACTATCACAACAATAACACATCACCATATTCATCACTTACTATCACAACAATAACACATCACCATATTCACCACTTACTATCACAACAATAACACAGCATCACCATATTCACCACCCCTATCACAACAATAACACAGCATTACCATATTCACCACTACTATCACAACAATAACACAGCATCACCATATTCACCACTACTATCACAACAATAACACATCATCACCATATTCACCACTACTATCACAACAATAACACAGCATCACCATATTCACCACTACTATCACAACAATAACACAGCATCACCATATTCATCACTTACTATCACAACAATAACACAGCATCACCATATTCATCACTTCCTATCACAACAGTAACACTGTATCACCATATTCTTCACTTACTATCACAACAATAACACAGCATCACCATATTCATCACTTACTATCACAACAATAACACAGCATCACCATACTCACCACTGCTATCAAAACAATAACACAGCATCACCATATTCATCACTACTATCACAACAATAACACAGCATCACCATATTGATCACTACTATCACAACATTAACACAGCATCACCATATTCATCACTACTATCACAACAATAACACAGCATTACCATATTCAACACTATTGTCACAACAGTAACGCAGCATCACCATATTCATCACTATTGTCACAACAATAACACAACATTACCATCTTCATCACTATTGTCACAACAATAACACAGCATTACCATATTCATCACTACTGTCACAACAATAACATAGCATAACCATATTCATCTCTATTGTCACAACAATAACAGAGCATCACCATATTCATCACTATTGTCACAACAATAACACAGCATCACCATATTCATCACTATTTCACAACAATAACACAGCATTACCATATTCATCACTATTGTCACAACAATAGCACAGCATCACCATATTTATCACTATTGACACAACAGTAACACAGCATCACCATATTCATCACTTACTATCACAACTATAATATTATCGAGATACACATCACTAGTGTCACAACAATAACACAGCATCACCATATTCATCACTTACTATCACAACAATAACTATCACCATATACATCACTAGTGTCACAACAATAACACAGCATCACCTTATTCATTACTATCACAACAGCAATACAAGATAACCATATTCATCACTACTCTCACAACGGTAACACAGCATCATAATATTTATCACTACTGACACAACAGTAACACAGCATCACCATATTCATCACTTACTATCTCAACAATAACACAGCATCACCACATTCACCACTACTATCTCAACAATAACACAGCATCATCATATTCACAACTACTATCACAACAGTAACCCAGCATCACCATATTCACCACTACTGTCACGACAATAACACAGCATCACCATATTCACTACTACTATCACAACAATAACACAGCATCACCACATTCACCACTGCTATCACAACAATAACACAGCATCACCATATTCACCACTACTATCACAACTATAACACAGCATCACCATATTCACCACTACTAACACATCAATAACACAGCTTCACTCTATTCACCACTCCTATCACAACAATAACATAGCATCACCATATTCACCACAACTATCACAATAATAACAGAGCATCACCATATTCACCACTACTATCACAACAATAACACAGCATCACCATATTCACCACTGCAATCACAACAATAACACAGCTTCACCATATTCACCACTACTATCACAACAATAAGACAGCATCACCATATTCACCACTACTATCACAACAATAACACAGCATCACCATTTTCACCACTACTATCACAACACTATCACAGCATCACCATATTCACCACTACTATCACAACAATAACACAGCATCACCATATTCACCACTACTATCACAACAATAACACAGCATCACCATATACACCACTACTATCACAACAATAACAGAGTATGACCATATTCACCACTACTATCACAACAATAACACTGCATCACCATATTCATCACTTACTATCACAACAATAACACAGCGTCACCATATTCATCACTTACTATCAGAACAATAACAGAGCATCACCATATTTACCACTTACTATCACAACAATGACACAGCATCACCATATTCATCACTTACTATCACAACAATAACACAGCATCACCATATTCACCACTACTATCACAACAATAACACAGCATCACCATATTCACAACTACTATCACAATAATAACACAGCATCACCATATTCACCACTACTATCACAACAATAACGCAGCATCACCATATTCTTCACTTACTAACACAACAATAACACACCATCACCATATTCATCACTTACTATCACAACAATAACACAGCATCACCATATTCACCACTTACTATCACAACAATAACACAGCATCACCATATTCATCACGTACTATCACAACAATAACACAGCATCACCATATTCATCACATACTATCGCAACAATAACACAGCATCACCATATTCATCACTACTGTCACAACAATAACACAGCATCACCATATTCACCACTACTTTCACAACAATAACACAGCATCACCATATTCACCACTACTATCACAACAATAACACAGCATCACCATATTCATCACTTACTATCACAACAATAACACAGCATCACCATATTCATCACTTCCTATCACAACAGTAACACTGTATCACCATATTCTTCACTTACTATCACAACAATAACACAGCATCACCATATTCATCACTTACTATCACAACAATAACACAGCATCACCATACTCACCACTGCTATCAAAACAATAACACAGCATCACCATATTCATCACTACTATCACAACAATAACACAGCATCACCATATTGATCACTACTATCACAACATTAACACAGCATCACCATATTCATCACTTACTATCACAACAATAACACAGCATCACCATATTCACCACTTACTATCACAACAATAACACAGCATCACCATATTCATCACGTACTATCACAACAATAACACAGCATCACCATATTCATCACATACTATCGCAACAATAACACAGCATCACCATATTCATCACTACTGTCACAACAATAACACAGCATCACCATATTCACCACTACTTTCACAACAATAACACAGCATCACCATATTCACCACTACTATCACAACAATAACACAGCATCACCATATTCATCACTTACTATCACAACAATAACACAGCATCACCATATTCATCACTTCCTATCACAACAGTAACACTGTATCACCATATTCTTCACTTACTATCACAACAATAACACAGCATCACCATATTCATCACTTACTATCACAACAATAACACAGCATCACCATACTCACCACTGCTATCAAAACAATAACACAGCATCACCATATTCATCACTACTATCACAACAATAACACAGCATCACCATGTTGATCACTACTATCACAACATTAACACAGCATCACCATATTCATCACTACTATCATACCAATAACACATCACCATATTCACCACGACTATCACACCAATAACACAGCATCACCATATTCACCACTTCTATCACAACAATGACACAGCATCACCATATTCATCACTTACTATTACAACAATAACACAGCATCACCATATTCACCACTACTATCACAACAATATCACAGCATCATCATATTCACCACTACTATCACAACAATAA
The DNA here is from genome assembly GCF_038502225.1 of Cherax quadricarinatus. Classification (NCBI taxonomy): domain Eukaryota; kingdom Metazoa; phylum Arthropoda; class Malacostraca; order Decapoda; family Parastacidae; genus Cherax; species Cherax quadricarinatus. Next base: position 5,515,861 of record NC_091322.1, on the reverse strand, counting down.
CACAGCATCACCATGATCACCACTAGTATCACAACAATAACACAGCATCACCATATTTACCACTATTGTCGCAATAATAACACAGCATCACCATATTCACCACTACCTGGAGGTTACCTGGAGGTTATTCCGGGGATCAACGCCCCCGCGGCCCGGTCCATGACCAGGCCTCCCGATGGATCAGGGCCTGATCAACTAGGCTGTTACTGCTGGCCGCACGCAGTCCGACGTACGAGCCACAGCCCGGCTGATCCGGCACTGACTTTAGGTATCTGTCGAGTTCTCTCTTGAAGGCAGCCAGGGGTTTATTGGCAATTCCCCTAATGCTTGATGGGAGGCTGTTGAACAGTTTTGGGCCCCGGACACTTATGGTGTTTTCTCTTAGTGTACCAATGGCGCACCTACTTTTTATTGGCGGCATTTTGCATCGCCTGCAGAGTCTTTTACTTTCGAAGGGAGTGATTTCTGTGTGCAGATTTGGGACCATTCCTTCCAAGATTTTCCAAGTGTAGATTATGATATATCTTTCCCTCCTGCGTTCCAACGAGTACAAGTCAAGTGCTTCCAAGCGTTCCCAGTAGTTAAGGTGCTTGACAGAACTTATACGTGCAGTAAAGGATCTCTGTACACTCTCTGCGATTTCACCTGCTTTGTATGGAGATGTTAATGTACAGCAGTATTCCAGCCTAGAGAGAACAAGTGATTTGAAAAGGATCATCATAAGCTTGGCATCTCTCGTTTTGAAAGTTCTCATTATCCATCCTATCATTTTCTTTGCACGTGCGATCGTGGCACTGTTGTGATCCTTGAAAGTGAGATCCTCAGACATTACTACTCCCAGTACTATCACAATAATAACACTATCACAATAATAACACAGCATCACCATATTCACCACTACTATCAAAACAACGCAGCATCACCATATTCAAAACTACTATCACAACAATAACACAGCATCACCATATTCACCACTACTTTCACAACAATATCACAGCATGACCATATTCACCACTACTATCACAACAATAACACAGCATCACCATATTCACCACTACTATCACAAAAATAACACAGCATCACCATATACACCACTACTATCACAACAATAACAGAGTATGACCATATTCACCATTACTATCACAACAATAACATTGCATCACCATATTCATCACTATCACAATAACACAGCGTCACCATATTCATCACTTACTATAAGAACAATAACACAGCATCACCATATTCATCACTTACTATCACAACAATAACACAGCATCACCATATTCATCACTTACTATCACAACAATAACACAGCATCACCATATTCACCACTACTATCACAACAATAACACAGCATCACCATATTCATCACTTACTATTGCAACAATAACACAGCATCACCATATTCATCACTACTATCACAACAACAACACAGCATCACCATATTCACCACTACTATCACAACAATAACACAGCATCACCATATTCATCACCATATTCACCACTACTATCACAACAATAACACAGCATCACCATATTCATCACTTACTATTGCAACAACAACACAGCATCACCATATTCATCACTACTATCACAACAATAACACAGCATCACCATATTCACCACTACTATCACAACAATAACACAACATCACCATATTCACCACTACTATCACAACAATAACACAGCATCACCATATTCACAACTACTATCACAATAATAACACAGCATCACCATATTCACCACTACTATCACAACAATAACACAGCATCACCATATTCATCACTTACTAACACAATAATAACACAGCATCACCATATTCATCACTTACTATCACAACAATAACACAGCATCGCCATATTCATCACTTACTATCACAACAATAACACAGCATCACCATATTCACCACTTACTATCACAACAATAACACAGGATCACCATATTCATCACGTACTATCACAACAATAACACAGCATCACCATATTCATCACATACTATCGCAACAATAACACAGCATCACCATATTCATCACTACTGTCACAACAATAACACAGCATCACCATATTCACCACTACTTTCACAACAATAACACAGCATCACCATATTCATCACTTACTATCACAACAATAACACTGTATCACCATATTCTTCACTTACTATCACAACAATAACACAGCATCACCATATTCATCACTTACTATCACAACAATAACACAGCATCACCATAATCACCACTGCTATCAAAACAATAACACAGCATTACCATATTCATCAATACTATCACAACAATAACACAGCATCACCATATTCATCACTACTATCACAACAATAACACAGCATCACCATATTCACCACTACTATCACAACATTAACACAGCATCACCATATTCATCATTACTGTCATACCAATAAGACAACATCACCATATTCACCACTATCACAACAATAACACAGCATCACCATATTCACCACTTCTATCACAACAATAACACAGCATCACCATATTCATCACTTACTATAACCAGAATAACACAGCATCACCATATTCACCACTACTATCACAACATTATCACAGCATCACCATATTCACCACTACTATCACAACAATAACACAGCATCACCATGATCACCACTACTATCACAACAATAACACAGCATCACCATATTCACCACTGTTGTCACAATAATAACACAGCATCACCATATTCACCACTACTATCACAATAATAACACAGCATCACCATATTCACCACTACTATCACAACAATAACACAGCATCACCATATTCAAAACTACTATCACAACAATAACACAGCATCACCATATTCACCACTACTATCACAATAATAACACAGCATCACCATATTCACCACTACTATCAAAACAATACCACAGCATCACCATATTCAAAACTACTATCACAACAATAACACAGAATGACCATATTCACCACTACTATCACAATAATAACACAGCATCACCATATTCACCACTACTATCACAACAATAACACAGCATCACCATATTCAAAACTACTATCACAACAATAACACGGAATCACCATATTCACCACTACTATCACAACAATAACACAGCATCACCATATTCATCACTTACTATAACAACAATAACACAGCATCACCATATTCAAAACTACTATCACAACAATAACACAGCATCACCATATTCACCACTACTATCACAACAATAACACAGCATCACCATATTCACCACTACTATCACAACAATAACACAGTAACACCATATTCATCACTTACTATCACAACAATTACACAGCATCACCATATTCATCACTACTATCACAATAATAACACAGCATCACCATATTTATCACTACTATCATAATAATAACACAGCATCACCATATTCACCACTTACTCTCAAAATAATAACACATCACCATATTCATCACTTACTATCACAACAATAACACATCATCACCATATTCACCACTTATTTTCACAATAATAACACAGCATCACCATATTCATCACTACTATCACAATAATAACACAGCATGACAATATTTACCACTTACTATCACAATAATAACACAGCATCACCATATTCATCACTACTATCACAACAATAATACAGCATCACCATATTCACCACTACTATCACAATAATAACACAACATGACCATATTTACCACTTACTATTACAATAATAACACAGCATCACCATATTCATCAAAACTATCACAACAGTAACGCAGCATCACCATATTCATCACTACTATCACAATAATAACACAGAATCACCATATTTACCACTTACTATCACAATAATAACACATCATGACCATATTTACCACTTACTATTACAATAATAACACAGCATCACCATATTCACCACTAGTATCACAACAATAACACAGCATCACCATATTCATCACTACTATCACAACAATAACACAGCATCACCATATTCACCACTACTATCACAACAATAACACAGCATCACCATATTCATCACTTACTATTGCAACAACAACACAGCATCACCATATTCATCACTATCACAACAATAACACAGCATCACCATATTCACCACTACTATCACAACAATAACACATCATCACCATATTCACCACTACTATCACAACAATAACACAGCATCACCATATTCACAACTACTATCACAATAATAACACAGCATCACCATATTCACCACTACTATCACAACAATAACAGCATCACCATATTCATCACTTACTAACACAATAATAACACAGCATCACCATATTCATCACTTACTATCACAACAATAACACAGCATCGCCATATTCATCACTTACTATCACAACAATAACACAGCATCACCATATTCACCACTTACTATCACAACAATAACACAGCATCACCATATTCATCACGTACTATCACAATAACACAGCATCACCATATTCATCACATACTATCGCAACAATAACACAGCATCACCATATTCATCACTACTGTCACAACAATAACACAGCATCACCATATTCACCACTACTTTCACAACAATAACACAGCATCACCATATTCACCACTACTATCACAACAATAACACAGCATCACCATATTCATCACTTACTATCACAACAATAACACAGCATCACCATAATCACCACTGCTATCAAAACAATAACACAGCATCACCATATTCATCAATATTATCACAACAATAACACAGCATCACCATATTCATCACTACTATCACAACAATAACACAGCATCACCATATTCACCACTACTATCACAACATTAACACAGCATCACCATATTCATCATTACTATCATACCAATAAGACAACATCACCATATTCACCACTATCACAACAATAACACAGCATCACCATATTCACCACTTCTATCACAACAATAACACAGCATCACCATATTCATCACTTACTATAACCAGAATAACACAGCATCACCATATACACCACTACTATCACAACAATATCACAGCATCACCATATTCACCACTACTCTCACAACAATAACACAGCATCACCATGATCACCACTACTATCACAACAATAACACAGCATCACCATATTCACCACTGTTGTCACAATAATAACACAGCATCACCATATTCACCACTACTATCACAATAATAACACAGCATCACCATATTCACCACTACTATCACAACAATAACACAGCATCACCATATTCAAAACTACTATCACAACAATAACACAGCATCACCATATTCACCACTACTATCACAATAATAACACAGCATCACCATATTCACCACTACTATCAAAACAATAACACAGCATCACCATATTCAAAACTACTATCACAACAATAACACAGAATCACCATATTCACCACTACTATCACAATAATAACACAGCATCACCATATTCACCACTACTATCACAACAATAACACAGCATCACCATATTCAAAACTACTATCACAACAATAACACAGAATCACCATATTCACCACTACTATCACAACAATAACACAGCATCACCATATTCATCACTTACTTTAACAACAATAACACAGCATCACCATATTCAAAACTACTATCACAACAATAACACAGCATCACCATATTCACCACTACTATCACAACAATAACACAGCATCACCATATTCACCACTACTATCACAACAATAACACAGCATCACCATATTCATCACTTACTATCACAACAATAACACAGCATCACCATATTCACCACTACTATCACAATAATAACACAGCATCACCATATTCATCACTACTATCACAATAATAACACAGCATCACCATATTTATCACTACTATCATAACAATAACACAGCATCACCATATTCACCACTTACTCTCAAAATAACAACACATCACCATATTCATCACTTACTATCACAACAATAACACATCATCACCATATTCACCACTTATTATCACAATAATAACACAGCATCACCATATTCATCACTA